>NC_081135.1:38978860-39028860 GCF_958295425.1 Solea solea
AATGAAATGACCACAGGCTGAAGTATCAGTGTGACTGACCCTGATCTTCATCATCTCAGTCTGGACAACAGTGATGATCACAATCCAAACAAAGTACAAGAAACGTTTCCTTTTTTCTTTAACTAATAATAACTTCACTGGAATGAAATCTAATCAAAGTATTACCATTTTCTCTCAGACCACAAATCACCATTTCAGTCAAAACGATCACAATCACCTAAACTTGTTCTGAGCTGGACCAAACCGAACCAGAACCAGAACCAACAGCCATGAAGTCTTCCTCAAACCAGACTAACGTGACCTCACACCTGAGCTTTTTAAATATAGACAAATCACACAGTGTTGTCCCTGCACTGCACACAGGTGAAGACAGACAACACTCCGCCCACCCCGGCTCTGCTGCTGTACACACACAAACGCTCCCTCAGTCAGGTCTGATAGTTTTGCCTGTTGTCAGATGAAGGACGCGGAAAAACAAAGAACGTTGCAACGTTTCTGTTCACGAAGAACAACACAAGTTACGTACTGCACCTTTAAGTGTGTGTACACACACACACACACAGAGAGAGAGAGACAGTCAGTGCGTCTCACCTGCAGGCTTTGAGGACTTCACTGGAGCTGGGGTAGATGGAAAACGAGGACCACGGGGAAAGACCGGCGGGGGCACCGTGTCTGTGAGCTCCACCCAGTGGCCCCACCCTCCTGGGGCTGTGGGAGTCGCCCAGCCCCTCCCCGTTGAGCGTGGGCCCCTGACTGTTAAGGCTGGAGAGGCTGTTGGTGTTGTTGGCCTGAGCATCTGCAGAGCACGGAGAGGGCGTGGCGGCAGAGGAGGCGGAGACCGCAGAGTGCTGTGGCGTTGGCTTGGCGTTGCCGTGGAGACCCGGGTGGACGTTGTTGAGTTTCTCTGAGGAAGTATCTCCGTGGTTACTGTGGTTATTGTTGTCGTCGTTATTGGCTTTTCCCTTTATCGAGGCTGAGAGCTGAGGATTGTCTGGAGTTCGCACGCCGGGGGCAGGAGAGCCGGGCTGAGACCGGCTCGCCGAGCCGTCCGCCACCCGCGCCTGGACGTGATTAGTCAATCCCTGCGTGGGGGCGGAGCCGGGGCTGAGTGGCGTCCCCGCTGCGGGGTGCCTGGCGGCAGCCTCCAGGCCTCCCGGCACAGCGGCACCATTACTGCTGCTGCTGCCCCCTGAAGGCGTGGCGTCTTTGGTGTGGAGCCCTGAGGTAGTTGTGGAGTGGGGGGGCGAGGAGAGGTGGTTGGGCGTGGTCTGTGGGGAGGTGGGGGACAAGGAGGAGGCCGAGGAGGAGGCAGTGCAGGGCCCGGAGGAGGAATGTCCCACCTGATTCAGAATGCCAGAGGAAGAGAAGGAGGTGTGAGGGGAGGAGGACGAGGAGGAGAAAGGGGGTTCTCCATTAGGACCCGCCGAATGTGAACCTGGACCTTTGTGAAGCCCCTGGACAGAGAGGAGGACACGTTTACATTAATAACACATTAAACTGACTTCAACAATGTCTTTGTCTCACTGTGACTCACACACACTGACGCGCGCACACGCACACGCACGCACGCACACACACACACACACACACACACACACACACACACACACACACACACACACACACACACACACACACACACACACACACACACACACACACACACACCAAAGCCCAGAGAGAAAAGTCCGTCTCACAGTGAGACAAAGACGTGATGGTGTTCTTCAGACACCATGATGGTCATGAGAGGGTGAATCTCTCGTGAGAGGGTGAGTACCTGAGTGGTAGTGTTTGGCTGTTGGCTCCTCCACGTCTCGTCAGAGTGACTGGGACTGCTGGTGGTGCTGGTGCTGGGCTGACTGGCAGCTGTGCAGTTGTGAGGTAGAGAGTTCTGCTGCGGGTAAGGCACATTGTTGTTGTTTCCGTTGGTGGCTCCGCCTCCTGCCACGCCCAGGCTGTGGTTTTTCCTGTCCTGGTGTCCCAGCGACGTCCCTGACGCGGGACTGGAGGAGCAGGAGCCGTTGGGCTGCGCGGGCGCGTGGTTGACGGGGGAGGAGGAGGAGGAAGAGGAGCGGGTGAGACCTGCGTGATGGCGGTGAGGAGGCTCAGCTGCAGGACCGTTGGGAAGGAGGGGCTTCAGCTGACCGCTCACTGCTGCTGCCGTCACCGCCTGCTGCCTCAGCTGACACAAAACATTCAATCAAACTTTATTCATACAACAATTTTCATACACATTTAAACCGGGCACAAAGAGCTTTACAGTGTTTTGATTTAATCATTAAAAACAGTTTTATGAACCACAGCACGACAAAATAATAGAGATATTAACCGTCCGTCAAATTAATCAAATATGAAAATTGCAGCTGTAAACACAAGGTTAGGATGACAACATGCATTAAAGTAGAGATTTCTTTATAATCTATTATCATAAAATGTCATTAAATGTTGAAAAATATTGATCAGTGTTTGTCAAACGTGGAAATGATGATGCAACGAATCCAGAAAATATTCACATTTAAGAAGCTGAAAAGAAAATGGTTTTAATTATAAAATAAACACTCTATTTATTATTGATTATCAAAATAGTTGACGTTTAATCCTTGCAGCCCTACTTAAAAGAGACAAAATGGTCTGGAAACAACGTCACCAATGAGGAAACATTGCAAAGTTATTAGTTATTAAAGTGATTAGTGCACTGAAAAAATAAAGAGTAAATAAAGCTTTAGATACTTCAAAGAGGTGACGCAGCATTTAAAGGATGATGAGAGGAATAAAAAATAGTAAAAACAGACTAAAAAGGCAGGGGGCGCTAAAAGACACAATCTAGAATAAGAGAAGAGAAACTGAGAAAACAAAGAGTGTCTGCCTCCATGAGGGTTAGGGAACAAAGACCAGAAGCAGGATACGTGTGTGTTTGTTTTATTCACCTGCTGCTGCTGCTGCTGCTGCTGCTGCTGATGCTGCTGCATGACAGAGAACTGCTTCTCCAGCTGCTCCAGCATCTGCACCTGAGGAGGCTTGAGGTTTGCTCGGTTGGTCCGTAAGTGATCCAGCAGCTGTTTTAAAGGTTTAGGTGACATTATTCTTTCTCATCTGTCAGAAATGCTAAATATAAACAATTATACTGAAGTGTAACATCACATAGCATTTGTTCATGTCTGACACGTCATCTTATGCCTTTTTTTAAAAATATAAATACAAAATATTTAAGCTCTTTCACAGACATAATGCTCCAACTGCGTCCCATAAAGCAGAGATAAGGAGCCTGTAACATGACTCAGCTAAAAAGCTGTTGCTGATGTTAATTTACAGGTTTACAGACACGCGTGATATAAAGGATTATTTTCATCTCTTTCATCTCAGGGTAAGTTTTTATGAATGAACAAACTCCAGGTGCAGATAAAGACGAGTAAATGCAGTAAATGTCTCACCTGGAGCTTCTGTGGCGTCAGGTACCAGCTGGGGATCTGCTGCTGCTGCTGCTGCTGCTGCTGCTGCTGACTGCTGCTGCTTGTCCACGAGTCTGGGACACTCTGAGAGAGACACAAAGACAAAGAAGACGTCTGTGAATCACCGCTGACATATTCTATTATTCTATTATGATATTACATGTTGATGGTTACCTTGACTGGGCTGGCGGTGCGTTTCTTTTTGGCAGGACTGGCCTGTGGCTCCGTGTGATTACTGGACGTCTGTCCTCCGTCTCCTTTACACGTCTGGACGCCCAGCAACAGAGACACGGTTAATGAGGACACATCAGGGACAATCACACAAATACAGTTTACAGAAACAAACCGACACAGCTTAAGACGGGAGGACAACTTGTAAGAGCTTGTCTTCGTCCATGATGGCGTCCACTTCGATTCGATTTGTCTTTGGTGAGACAGAGATCTTTGAATTTTCACTTCCCAGACATCACATGGTCATTTTCTCTCTTTCTTAACTTTACTCGCTCATCGCTCTGCACGGAATCTCACGTCAACGGCGGACAGAGACAGAGGACAGTGTCCACAGCGTTTGTCCGGCGTCGGCATGAACAGTAGGTGGCGTCATAACAAACAAGGGAGAGATTTACCTTAAATATCAACTTTTTTTTTTCAATGACCCATGTCTATTTAGGACCATTAACAACTTTCATGGGCCTTCAATTCTTTTTTAAATTCACAAACTTTCAAGGAATTCAAGGACCCGTGAAACACTGAAGGGCACATTGGCAGAGGGTGACATGTCTGATGAGGACAATTTTCAAAAACCTTGAATTTTTCTCAAATTCACAAACTTTCTAGGACTTCAAGGACCCTTGAGAAGCTACTTTTAAGGGCTTGGAATTTTTTATTTTAAGGACCCTTGGGAAGCCTCCTTGAAATCCTTGAAAGTTTGTGAATTTGGAAATAAATTCAAGGCCCTTGAAAGTTTTTGAAAATCATCCTTAACCTAAAAAAAGTGAGAGACGTTTGAATTTTTTTTTTAATTCACAAACTTTCAAGGATTCCAAGGATTCCAAGGAGGCTGCCCATGGGTCTTTGAAATCCTTGACAATTTGTGAATGGGCACATTGGTGTTGGGAGACATTTACCTAAATATAGTAACCTAATGTTACCTCATAACAACGTCACTTGTGTGTGGAACAGGGAGTGTCTGTGGCTCACCTGTGGGGTCTGTGCCGTGTTCAGACCTCCCTGCCTGGACGTGAGCTCAGCAGGGATGGGAAGGCTCCACGCCTCTTCAATACTGGGAAGCATTTTGCTCTTATTCTGCAGAGAACCTGGCTGAAGGTTACACAACTGAGCCTGGAAGACACCGTGGAATAAAGACACAACACTTTAGTGGCTCAGGTCCTGACAGGAACTGCATCACTACAGATTTTTACGTAGAATCCTTGGTTGTGATATCAGCGATGACTCCAGAACATCCAGACTGACGTGTCGTGTCGTGTCGTGACGTGACGTGTCGTGTCGTGTCGTGTCGTGTCGTGTCGTGTCGTGTCGTGACGTGTCGTGACGCGTCGTGACGCGTCGTGACGTGTCGTGACGTGTCGTGACGTGACGTGACGTGTCGTGACGTGTCGTGACGTGTCGTGACGTGTCGTGACGTGTGGTCGTCTCACCTGCAGCAGTTTGATGCGTTGCGTGAGCGCGGCCGTGTTGAGGCAGGCCCTGCTGCGTGTGGCGTTGACGTAGCACTTGATGGCGTCGTGCGGCTGACCGCAGGACTCGTACAGAGTGCCCAGGTCCATCCAGGCGGCGGCGTGGTTGTTGTCCAGCTGCACGGCACAGATGTAGGCCTGCAGTGCATCCATAGGCTGGTTCTGCTGCTGGTACAGAACCCTGCAGCAGAGGCAGAGTCATTACCTGACCTCAGACGACATCAAACACCCGACATTCGTCTATTTATAGCAGCAGCCTCAGGATCAGGATCCGGCTCAGACTCCTGCTGCTGCTGCTGCTGCTGCTGCTGCTGCTGCTGCTGCTCTTCAGCCTCTGCTCATGTCCCGTGTCGCACTGCAGATACTTGTTCTCTGTTCCATTTATATCCAAACTGAACTCAGCCCTGAGTTCACCACGTTACAGTTACAAAGCTCTACTTTTTACACCTGCGGTTAAAGTGTTACCATGACGACCAGGATTTAGGCTCATGATCTCACGTGGACATGTAGTCTCGCGTGATCTTGCACAACCCCCTCATAAGAACATGACTAAGTCTTCACTTGGTCTCACTTGGTGGTCTCGCGTGCCCACGACGTAGTCTTGTTTGGTGGTCTTACTAAACTAACTCAAATATCACTAACTGAATGAATGTTGAATGAAAAACTGAAACACAAGGCGAGCTCTTACCCTATAGAGCACCAGGTGTCAGCACTGGCCTCCGACTTATCGATGGACTGACGGTAAGAGATGAAGGCATCCTGCACCTTCCCAATACTGGAATAACACCTGAGAAACAAAGAGTTCCATTACACTGCAGTCCAACAGGGAAAACATGGAGCAAGCTTCTTCTTAGGACTGGACTTCACAGCAGTATTGGATATTGTCATACAGTGAAATCACATCTTTTATATTCTCGTGGTTTCTTACCTGCCGAGAAAGTACCAGGATTGGCCAGAGTTGGGGTCAGCTTCTAACGACTTCTGCAGACACTGGATGGCATAGCTGTCCTTGGTGCCTTTATCTCCCAGCTGCTCCACCGTGTGATGCATCCAGCCTGGAGGAGTGGAGCAGAGGGACTACGTCAAACATCAGCAGCACCACAACATCCGTCAGTCATTAGATACACAACATGAGAGCAGCTACACCGTCCATGAGACGTGAGGGAATCTCCGATGACATCACCATTCCATTTATTCTATACAATTCTATATATAAGAGCTATGATCAGTGGGATTGCTGCAAACAGTCGCTCATAATCTTCTTTTTTGGCCGTTAACTAGTAAGGAAGGGGTCTTCTGAGGAAAACATGCATCCAAAGATGCCTTCAAGGAACCTTGTAAATATCAACACCTTCTGTAGGATCTACAGTGTGTTCATCACAGCTTCAAGATGCCTTCAAGGAACCTCGAAAATATCAACACTTCTGTAGGATCTACAGCGTGTTGATCGAGATAAAGACGTGAACATGTGACGTAACATGACGTAAATGTTACTCACTGAGAATCAAATTTGTTATAAATTAAACTAAATAAAACTTTTAAATTTAAAACTGATCCTCATGAATAAACTCATGTTGCATTCGTGTGCACGTGCTTGCACAAACTATGGGGGAGGGGCGAACGTGGAAAACAATGCTGTGGTCCTGCAGCAAACACACACACACACACACAATTTAAAAAAACAGGTAGAAATGTGTGAAATAAACAAAAAGAGTCCAGTGAACACAGCACGATGCATTCACTGTCCCCACACACATGTGTACAGACGTGAGTGAAGTCAGAGTGACGTGTGAGTGGACGACACTCACCGAGTTGTTGCAGTGTGGCGGCCTTCACCTGTGCAGGGAGATCGTCCGTCTGCAGCACACGCTCGTACGCTTCCTTCGCCGCTCTGTGTTTCTTCTGAATGACACGAGACGAAGAAAAGAGGGAAGAGGAGGAAGAAGAGGAGGAAGAAGAGGAGGAGAGGTCATTCAGAGCAGACAGGAGGGGTCCGGTGTGTTTTTATGGTTCTATCTGCACAGACACAAAGAGACTAAAGACGTAATGACCCCCCCCACACACACACACACACACACACACACACACACTTAAGTGCAGACACACTTAAAGAAGTGTTGAGTCTGGCCTGTCTTCACTGACCCTCCCCCGTGTGTGTGTGTGTGTGTGTGTGTGTGTGTAACCTGAGCTGCCTGCTCACAGTTAAAATCCCGCTGTTTGTTTTGACACAACGACCTTTAGTGACCGTGAGTTTTAACTGGTGCGTGGAGGCGTACGCATGTGTGTGTGTGTGTGTGTGTGTGTCTGATCATTGTAAGGCCCGCCCCCTCTGACACATGGTGTTTTGTTGTGTATCGCAGAGTCAAAACATGACTTTGGTGATCATACCGTCATCGATCAGCTGTCAGTGTCACTACTTCATGTTTCCTCATGGTGGCGCTGCTCTAATGAATGAAAGTTAGACTCATGAGGGCGAGAAAGCTACGCTAACACGTGCACCAGCCACTTTCCTGACCTTTGACCTTTCTCTATGTGGTGTTTCTACACGTAATCATAGAGCGATACATGACGTCTGTCTGTCTGTCTGTCTGTTTTCCTCCTGCTCGATCTTTATTTAACTGCTGCATTCACATGGGCATAAAAACACATTTAATCCCAGGATTAAGTGGATTAAAACGGGTGAGTTTTCACTCACGTTCAGGTCAAAGACTGTGTGCGTGCATGTTTTATTATTATCATCATCATCATCATCATCATCATCATCGGCTCCGATCAAAGACAAAAACCCAGGTGAACGTTTGACAAACACTGATCAACATTAGTGTAAATGTTCTGAACCAAATGATCACTCCATCCATGGAGACAATGATCGTTAGTTGTCTAACCCACGGCAGAGTGTGGACCCTTGTGTTTTCATGTATACGACACACGTATACACAAGTCTTAACCCGACCAGCTTCATGTTCACCTTCCTCTGTGTGTGGTGTATTTGTGCTGCAGTGCTGTGTGGTGTATTTGTGCTGCAGCGCCACACACAGGCCCGGCAGACACACTACAGTGTTTACAGTCGTTTTGGAGCTTTTTTGTGTGGATGAAATTCTTGAAACAACGCAAAACTTTGTAAGAACGACAAAGAAAAAGATGTTAAAGGGAAGGTTCTGTGTCTGTGTGGATAATAGTGTGTGTGTGTGTGTGTGTGTGTGTGGACGACAGGCGAGAGCAGAGCAGGGTGTGTGCGCGCACACACACACAGTGATTGATCTCTTATCAGCACACACACACACATAAAGCAGAGTCTGGCTGTGAACTTCCTGTCTGGACACAATAACGACACCTCAGATGAAGTGCTGACACTGTGAGCACATGAACACATGAACAGAGCTTTGTCTTTAGTTTCTTGTTTAAAAATAACAAATAAATGAGTGTAAATATTCTTCAGATGTCTAAAATCAGCGGACTGTCCCTCACTGCGGCCATGTTTAGTGCAAACAGAGTGAATAAAAGATGAAGTTCTTACCTGGATCTCATACAAATGAGCGATGTGAAACTGAACTGTGGAGGAAAAAAAGAGAAAAGAAGAAAAATTAGGTTTTTATGTCAGAGAGAAAAAAAGAGAAAGAATCAGAGATATTAATAATTCTCCCTCGTGGTCAGACGGCAAACAGACGAGGGAGGGCAACAGTTTCACCAGCGTGAAACCAGTGTGAGCTCAGCTCTCTCTACCACTCTCTCTCTCTCTCTCTCTCTCCTTGTGCTGTCTCCTAGGCAACCACAGTCAGAGGCAGAGTCAGCAGGGAAATGGCAGCACAGAGAGAGAGAGAGAGAGGGAGGGAGAGAGGAGAAGAACTGCTGTGTAGAAATATTCCTGTGCCCTTTTAATGCATGCTTTCAAATCTCTCACACACACTCACACACACACTCACACACACACACACACACACACACACACACACACACACACACACACACACACACACACACACACACACACACACACGTAATGCAACTTACTTTCAGCTTTGGACAAAGTGCAGAGATTGGAGTCGATCACAGCCAGCTGAAAATGCTGCAGAGAGAAGAAAAAAGCATTTAATTATGACAGAAGAATGAGATGACAGGTCAGAAATCACTACATTTCCATCCCTCCTGAGCGGTGAGACGTGTTTAGAGGAGAACAAGAGCAGGAATCTGATTTCAACATCATCAACGTCTCCACAAAGCATCGATAAGGCTGTGAATAAATCAGCAGGACGGAGTTTGACCACATGTCTGAGGAGACAGTGTAGCAGGCTTCACCTTCACTGCAGATACTGGGACACTGCTGCTGCACGCAGGCTTTTAAAAGAGGCGCTCATAGAAAAGTCAAACACCAGAGGTGTTGAGTGACCCTATGTGGGTCACTAAGTGATCCAGGAAGTCCTGAAACCAGAAACTGACCAAGAGACACCCGGGACAGACTGAGCTGCTGCTGCCTCCAGCTCCTGAACCATAACCTGTTAATGACTAACTAACAATTCAAATCTTAGTCCGAAACTTAAACCAGTTCCTCAGAAACGAGGCTCTGCCTCACTAAGACCAGGTTTTGGTCTCCATGAGAACGATTGGTCCTGACAAGGTCAGTGTTTATGACAGAAAACACACACACACACAGAGTCAAAGTCAGACAGCTAGAATTCAGGAGCTCACACACACACACACTGGCCTCTGAGAATCAACTCCCTTATTAAGCAGCGCTGCAAGCGACCAGATATCACACACACACACACACACACACTCTCTCTCTGGGGTTACCTATGTCAGGCAGCTCTCACTCGTCCTGAAACCCCGCTGCATCCTCCTGTCGCTCTCTCTGTTCCTCTGACCTTCCCTTCCTTCCTTCTTTCCTTCCTCGTCTTTCACACTTGCTCTTCCAGCAGGCAGATATAATGCAGCAGGACTGTCAGCTTGGCATTCCACCTCCCTACCCATGTCTTTCTCTCTCTCTCTCTCTCTCACACACACTCCTTCCCCCTCTTCTCTCCTGGTGTCAGTGATTACTATTCAGCAGACGGCTACAGAGCAGAGTGATGACACACACACACACACACACACACACACACACGCACACACACACACACACACACACACTCCTTCCCTGCGTCTCACCTCGTCTCTGTAACAGTCACACAGTGTTTATTTTAATATGAAAACACTGTAAATGACAAGTATTTTGTTCACAGAAGTGAAGAAAATGCAGTTATTAGTGTTATAGTGTATTTTTACTTCCATGAGTAATTAATCACTCACTTATTTCTGAGATTCATTTGTGTTTTTTGGTTCATAAAATGTCTGTTTGTCAAACGTGGAGATGATATTCACAGAATGATTCCGGTTTCTTTAATGTGAATATTTCCAACGGTTTGTCATTATTAAAATACATTTCCTTTGTAAACCACTCACTCTCCCACACCAAAGCCCATAGAGAAAACCAGTGATTTTAACATCTCACACACACACACACACACACACACAGGGGTTGTTGATCCACTGCTGCCTCCATCACTAAATTCTAATGTCTTTTTTTGTCAATTCGCCTTTTAAAATATTTCATTGAGACTTAACTCAGTGACACAAAGTGACCACACGAGGCAGCAGAGGACCAGCAGCTAAAATCACTGGTCTTCTCTATGAGGTTTGGTGTGAGTTCTATTGAGTGAAGAAAAACAGATTTTTAGCTTCTTAACAAAAATGAACATGATTACCATCATTTACATGACTCTGACCAATCAGTGACCTTCAGTCTGATGACGTCACAGTTTAGTATCGTCAGGTTTATCACTGATGAAGAAGAAGACAGAAAGCAGCCGAGTCATGCTGCAACTGTGTCGTAAAGACGCGCCAGTACATGATGGCGGTGGAACAGATTACTGAGCTGAAGTCGGCTGCACGTGCTCACTCTGTCTTCAGCTCTTACTCTCCCCTTATAGTCATGGCTCTCTGCCAGCAACACACACACACACGCACACACACACACACAGGCGCACACACACACACAGGCGCACACACACACAGGCGCACACACACACAGGCGCACACACACTGGCCCAGTTGTGGACAGGGGAGGGGTGTGTGAGCGCGTTCAGAGCAGCAGAGATGGAATAAAGGCAGGAGAGGGGGGAACCATTCAGAGGAGCAAACAGGAAATCGTGAGAAGACGTAGAGGGAGCAGGTGAACAGAGGTTAGATCTGAGAAAGGTGGTCCTGATGCTGCGTCGTCATCGTCATCACAACACTGTGACATAAACTCTTTTCTAGTCTGTTAACTCATGATAGAAGGAAGTGATGTTTTCATCACCGATTCATCTGTGGATAGTTGTTTGGTTCAGAAAATGTCAGAAAATGCTGATCAGTGTTCATCAAACGTGGAAATGATGATGATGATGATGTTCTGTCTTGTTTTTGTTCACAAACCAAAATGATTGAGTTTGAATGATTTCTTTGTTTTATGGAGAAAAGACATCAGAAAATATTCACATTAAAGAAGCTGAAACACTTGGTTTCATTGTTCAAAACAAAAACACCAACAACCGCTCTGATTATCAAAATAGTCAACATACACTGTGAGACAGACTTTCCACACAGGAACGTTTTCACACTGACGTTTGTAAACCACTCACTCTCCCACACCAAAGCCCACAGAGAAAACCGGTGATTTTAGCTGCAGGGACACAGGAGCTGCTGGTCCTCTGCTGCCTCGTGTGGTCACTTTGTGTCACTGAGGTCAATCTGAACAAAGAATTTCCAATGCCAAATTGACAAAATAAGACATTTGAACTTATCTATCTTATACTTTCTTAATCCCCTTAGGGAAATTATTTCTCTGCATTTGACCCATCCTAGAATTAGGAGCAGTGGGCAGCCACACTGCGTAGCACCTGGGGTACCTTGCTCAGGGGTACCCCCGCCCTTTTGACCTGGTGGGGACTTGAACTGGCGACCCTCTGATGACAAGCCAAGTTCCCTTTCCACTTGGCCACAGACTGCCCAACTTAGTGATGGAGGCAGCAGTGGATCAACAACTCCTGTGTGTGTCTGTCTGTGTGTCTGTGTGTCTGTCTGTCTGTCTGTCTGTCTGTGTGTCTGTCTGTGTGTCTGTCTGTTGTTAAAATCAGTGGTTTTCTCTGTGGGCTTTGGTGTGGGAGAGTGAGTGGTTTCCTGTTGGAAAAGTCTGTCTCACAGTGAGATAAAGCAGAGAGTGATGAATATATTCTGTTGATCATGTTTTCTACTGGGCGTGTGCATGTGTGTCTCAGCAGCAGGGGGCGCTCACAGCACAGTCATAACAACACATAAACAACAATAAGAGTGTAATCCAGCGGTTTTGGGTCTACCTTTAAACTGGACTCGTGGTCTGTGTTGACTTTAAACATGAGTCCCAGCCTCAGATGAATCTCCTTCACTCGACAGAAGCCGGGGTCGATGTACAGCACCTCCTGGAACGCCTTGATGGCCCTGGGAACAAAGACAGAGACACACACAAAAGCATCATTTCTACTCCTTTCACAAAACAAAGCCAAGTTCTTTTTTATCAGACCTGCTGTCCAATCCAACTTTATTTATAAAGCACTTTCAGAACAACAACAACAACAACAACAGCTGAAACAAAGTGCTGTACATCAGAGATGGTTGGTGTCAAACTCAGTGAAGGAAACTCGGGAATTCTCGCTTGGGGGAATAGATGATGAATGTCAGGCCGACTTCACGAGATTATAATCTGTTGTAAATTACGTGCTAAAAACGAGCGCCATGTAGATTTTATCCTCCTCTGTTTTAACGACATGGAAAAACAAACAGCAGAGAGAAGAGCGTATTTACACAAACTGGCACTCACTGTGTCGCTATGACAACGATGAAGCCTTTCTGCTGTACCACTAAGCCGAGCTCACACACACACACACACACACACACACGCACACACGCACACACGCACACACACGCACAGTGAACTCAATGCCCCCTCCTCCCTCCCCCTCCCTCCCTCCCTCCCTCCCTCTCTCAGCAGAATCCAGAGTGAATGCTGGGAACAGAACAGACTGTGACAGTGGAACACAGTCAGATTATTTCACATCTGTGTGTGAGTCTCTTACACAGATACAGTTTCAGACTTCAAAGCAGAAATAATCCACACATTCACATTTGAAACCTAATGTTGTGTCCGAGGGACAAATCCTGGACGCTCGCTCGTGTCCTCATGAGGTCACAACGTTCACCATCTGACAGCTCAGCATTCCTATGAGCTTTGGGCTCAGAGTGACGTAATCCTGCGTGACTCCCTCCCTCCCTCCCTCCCTCACTGTCACCCTCCCTGAATGTAAAATCCACTGGAGGCTGTGAAGCTGCAAACAGCTCAACTGAGAAATGAGACTTTCAACACGGCCTCAGGACTCAAACACATGACACGAGGTTTCAGGAGAATCCACTCAAGTTCTGTATTTGATCAGATTTAAGACTATTCCACTGAACAGTTCCAGCTCTCATTTTTACTTGCTTGTCCATCAGTGATAGAACCTGGAGGTACCTGCTGTTTGTTTGGTTCCTGCTCTGACCAGGCTCAGCTGAGCCGACACTAAACTGTGACAGAGCGACGTCAAAGACAACAATGTCACACTGTAGATCAAAGTTAAAAAGACTTCAAAATCTACTTAAAGTTCCAAAACTGATACCACACTGAGTCGTGGTGGGTGGGTGTTAACCGGTGTCTGGTTCACACCGGACACCCGATCGTCTTTCAGCTCAAAGAGGTTTTAAAGTGGAAATAACAAACTTACCACTGATAAGCGTTGTAATGGAAGTAAACCATGGCCAGGCCGTATAAAAAGGCAGCATTCTGGGGGTAATAAACAGAAAGCCAGTGTCAACAACAACAGCACAAATGTGACCCTGTAATAAATGTTTAAAATGTAAGTAAAACATCAACATTTAGACAACACTGTACACTATTATTGGTTCATTTTTACCGTTTATTTAAATGGGCGAAATCATCATCTGCACTGAGACAATATGAAAATGTAATGAACAAAAATGATATCTATCCACAATTTTAATGCTATCATTGTAAAGAGAACTCAAATAATCGATTCATATTTAATATTGAATGTCAGTTTGAGTATTTATTTTTACAAACAGTTTTTTTGATTTTTTAGCTTCATGAATTTGAATATTTTCTGGTTTCACTATTTTGTGGTTCATTTAGGTTCAGGTCCCCAGAAGTGAAGAAAAAGTTACTTTTATTTACATCATTTACATGATTGTTTGTTGTTGTTGTTTTAAATGAAGGGCAATATTAACGAACATGTTCTCTTCACAAATGTGCATATTGCAAAAATTGTACATTACTGGGTATTTGGTATCGAGCTTTTATTTCCCGTATCGTCATGACAACCCTGTTGTAACACTTTTTTTAACCACATTGACTTTAAAAAACATGAGTTATTGTGAAGAAAATGTTACTTTGTTTTTTGCAGCGCAACATTTCATAGAAGTGTTGGGACTTTAGCAAGTTGTGAGGGTGTGAAGAGGAAGTGTAGATGCACATCACGGCCTCATATAGACACACACACAGTGATAGATAGTTACTGCACGTCACTGTGTCAAGGAGGAGTCTAATAATATCTGTGTGATAAACACCTGACAGCACGACCAACACGGCCAAAAATAAAATAAAACACTTTTTAAAAAGCTCAGACAACGGTCAAATGTAAGGCTGGTTTTAGAAAACAAGAAAAGTTTTCCACTTCATCCTTAAATCGCTCTAAAAATGTGTGACATTTCCTGTTTCCTGTGACTTGGCTGTGATATGATAAGCCCACAGTTTTCACCAATCTATTTTCCATAACTTTTATTCTATTTATGACTTGGAGGAGCAGCTTTAAGATGCATTCAAGAAACCTCGTAAATGTTGTCACTGCTACAAACACGCGACGTCCAACAACTAACTGCTTGTTGACGCTGCCACCTTGTGGTAACAGATTCATGACAAATGAAGTCGTCATTAGAGTAAAAACACATTTTTGTATCCTTTTAATATGTATGTATGTATGTATATATATATATATATATATATATATATATATATATGTGTGTATGTATGTAAACATATACACACACACACACACACACACACACACATTTATATATATAAAAGATGAAAGCTCGACCTTTGATAATCAATCAAATACTCTTACTTCAGAAACTTCAGAAGAAGTTTGGGAATTTTGAAATTTTTTCAATTCAGAATGATGGGCATTTTCCCACGTGTGTGTAGTGTTGAGCAAACTCACCTTCCAGTATTCCGACTGTAAACTGAAGTACCTCTGGTATGCAGATAATGCTGCAAAAATACACACACACAAATACAAATGTTACACACTTTACAACAATTGTAAAAAAGTGTTTCACTTTGAACGTTAAAAACGCTTTAAAATCTGGGTGATGTTTTATACACAATAATGAGTGTATTTCGAGTCTATATGCTGATAACGGAGATAAATGTGAATATAAAGCTGCACACAGTTGTTTTTTTTCCTCTGGATACACTGTAAAATACACTGTAAAAAATTAAAATAAAATATGATCTACTGTTTATGATCTGTATTACATGATCTTAAAATTTCACATAACACCTGCTATGTATGTATGTATGTATATATATATATATATATATATATATATATATATATATATAGTGTATTTTGCAAATAATAACAATGCAGCAGCCTTTTAAACCAGGAAAAAGTCATCCCAGATACTTCATGATATCATGATATGAGATCCAAAAGACCAGATCAGTCTCATGTCACCAGATATAGTTGTACAGTATTATCCACATATTGTCCAGATCTAGTCTGGACACAGCTGGTTTTAATTGTTCAAAAAAATGAATGAATGTAGCGTGACTGAGACGCTCACCTTTCTGATAGTCCTCCAGCAGGAGGTTGAAGTGACCCAGTTGACAGAAAATGTCAGGGTCCACTTTCCCCTCTGCTTTCAGGATGAGAGCTTCATAGCAGCTGACGGCCTGGAAAACAGAACCAGAGGAGTGTGAAGGGTTGGAGTGGTGACACACAGCACTTCAATCTATTTCACTCATATTACAGTGTTAATGTGAGAAGTTGAGGATAACGGGGGTTGACTCCACACAACTGACACCAAACTAGAACCTTCCAGGGCTTACAGGTTTTGCATAGCACCAACTGTATATGTCCAAATATGGACATCATCATCCAGGATTTAAACTGCCAAACAAATGACTTGTCATTTTGATAGATAGACAAGAAACAACAACAAGATGGAAGAAAAAGTAGTAAACAGGGCTGTCATCTTGTTTGGCTTTCATGAACCTGGTCTGTGAATGTAATGAACAATGCACAATAAAACATTAATCTTGTACAACAAGAGAATATGCATTGTGCCAGGTTTGCCAAGTAGCCAACGCTTAGCAAGATGTGAGAAGGTGTGGGGACTTCTACATGAAATAATGTCTGTTGGCACTTGAAAGCACCAAGTAAACTCTGTTGTTAGGTGCTACATAACAATGTCATAATTAGTAGCTTTATTATTAATATTATAGACCGATCACTAAAAAGACCCGCTTCCATGCCTTCAAGGCACATGTTGAACAGGTACTGCACTAGTATGGAACATACAACATGTGTGTGTATTATTGCAAACATTAAAATGATTAATTGTTCTAAAATCGCTCTGTATCATTTACTGTGTTAACAAAAGTCACCCCCTACATTTACACATGGAAGAGTCCAGAAAGAGGATGTACACAATGACGACAGCGTCAAAGAAGATTTACTCCACCTCAGGGACAAGAGTATTTATTTATGATGACACATTTACTCCGTTCAACTAGAACGATAAATCCAGTTGTCTGTTTTACTGTTGTGGCTGATCAGTGGTGATCTTCCGTAGTGTGTGTGTGTGTATAAATAAATAAATAAATAAATAAACAAACATATAATTTTATTTCTACGTAAAAAACATGGTATGTTTACATGCATGTTAGTCGCACTAAGACAATAATTAAGTCCGATTAGAGAGATAATTTGGTCCGATGATACAAACATGTACAACCACAACATTAAAACAGGCAACTGGTCCATGTCTGGGCCGTGATAAAACTCTACTGTAACCAAACATTGACCTCAGCTAAACCTCGAGCAGCAGCTGCAGCCACATGTTTGAGGACACCGAGACACCGTTACTGCACCAAACACTGTAATTATATCAGTGCGTGTCCTCAGCTTCCTGCTCTAATGACACATAATTGTTACTGACACTCACTCAACGCCTTTAGTCGCCATTTCTATTGTTTATTTATACACAAGCTAACGCTGATTAGCTTAGCCCCTCTAGCTATTTAGCTAGCAAACGTTCGCTCGCACATTCGTTTTTTCTTCTTCACCAACCCCCGCCATTTTGGGCCACATCAAACAGTGGTTATAGTTAATGATGTCACATTAAATGACTGATCTGTGTGTTTATTTGTCTCTGGATAGTGACGACGAACAGATACATGATGATAGATTGAGCGTCGTTAGCCGTTACGTGCTAACAGGGTGAGCGTCGTTAGCCGCTACATACTAGCACATAGAAGGTAGTTGCGTGCTACATGCTAGCAGAGTGAGCCGAGTGAGCGGTACTCGCGGCACCAGCAGGCGGCACCGGCAGTTAGTGCCGCGAGTACCGAGGCTAGAGTGACACTGCTACCGCCACCGTTAGCCGCTACATGCTAGCACAGTGAGCGTAGTTGCGTGCTACATGCTAGCAGCGCGAGCTGACGCGTGACCCGATCTCTCTCGCGCCGGTTGAGCGGAGGACAACATTTCTGTCAAGCAGGCAGCGTTTCCTCGACATAAAGTGCACACGTCATCGTCTGTGGTTTCTTATCACACTTTAAATAGAGCTGTAACAGGCAGCGAGGTGCCAACATATGTTCATCTCGATTAGCAGGTTCTCCAGTGTGTTTTAATCCACAGTATTGTAACGTAATGTGGTACAAGAGCCGTCCACACCACTCCAGCAAACACAACACCTCTCCAGAAACCCTTTAACTATCATCTTAAACCACAACGACACAATAAAAGTAGTTGTAACAACATTACATGCGACCCTGAACATGTTTTAGTCACCAAACTAACGAACCACAAATCCAAGCAAACCATACAACTAAACAAAACACCCAAATCCCGATCAAATTCGGTGAAAGCATGTGGCTAAATTACACCAACTGGTCAATCGTTATGTGTCTTAACTGTAAGATGTGGTTAACAGCATTAGTGTCGTTGTTGTTCCTTGTATTTTGCTGTAAATAGAGCAGATTTGACTAAATGACAAGACACAAGTCAACCGTATGTATTTGGTACACTGTAGGAGAAATGCATGTGGCAGCTGAATTAAATGAAAGCTCCAACCAAATAACAATATATTCTCTACTCAGCCTCTCGTGTAAACAGTAACTACCACGAGTCAATTTGAAATAAACAGGTGCTACGTCCTACGTCTAATATTTATTTGTGTATACTTTTTTATTTTATGGATTTTTTAAACCAGCTTCCAGATCGTTTCTTAGGTGCAGCAATGCTAATTTTGTTTTATTGTACGATTTTAAAGCCTCTGTTTTATATATTATGCAGAGAACTGATCATAATGGATTTGCCTCACAAAGAAATGCAGGTTTGTCTGCAGCACATGGGTAAGAAATCGGGGTTGGAGTGGTGTCTATGACTGAAGGGATATAAAGTATTAATCTGTGTATAATCCGAGATTATTAATCATATAACAGAGGCTATTACAAGATGCATTAATGTGACTGTGCTCCGTGTAAACACATTTACAGTAATAATAATACTGAGTGAGTGGTGCGTTCACGGACACAGCTGCTTCAAAGTTGTGGAAATGTGCGGCCTGTGTGTGTGTGTGTGTGTGTAAGCACTTATTTAACCCGGGATATATGAACTAATGAGAGCAGATCGCGGCGGCGAGTGTGAACACACGGTGTCATACCTTTAAAAGCAAGGCCTTCGTTCTGGCGCCATCTTCTTGAAGCCTATGAAATCCAAACAGTGAACTGCAAGTAGAGGACAGACAACACAACACAACACAGGCGGTTCCGTGTTAGTGGAGGGGAAGGAGGGAGGCAGGCGTTCGTTCGTTCGTTCGTTATTTGTTGTTTTAAAGTGCGTGGAGGAAACAATAAGAGCGCAAATTGTGAGAAAAGCTGCGGGTGTTCACACCGCGGCTTGCCTGACCTGTCCACGCCGAGCAGACGCTCTCTCTCCGCCGCCGTTAGCTTCGGAAAGTCCTCTTCGATTTCAGTCGCTTTTCCCGACGCCATTTTCTCCTCGTCATTAGCAGCAGCGGCGGCGGCAGCAGCAGCGCCGACGCTCCGGGCAGCGGCGGAGGCGGCGGCGGTGGTGAGCGACACTCCGCACGATTTCATGGCGAAGGAGAACGGGACGATCGACGCGGACCGAGCGACTCCGGCGAAACGCGAACAGACGGAAAAGTGTCGCGCGCCTATCCAGGACTAAAACGGGGCGTAGCAGCGCAGTTCTTTTGCCAAATCCTCAAGGAAATGATCCCTTCAAATTACCGTCCACACTCTTCATTGTACACGGGAATACGACGTGTGCTCCGGGGCCGCGGTGTGCATGGAGTTGGCGGGATGTTGGCCTTGTACGAGGGAGTTGTGGTTTGAAAACGTCGCAAACTTCCCCAACCAGCGGCTCAAAGTTGTTGTAATTGTGTCACAGAGGCAAAACGCACGCCGCCACCGTGGACACGCCCTCCGCGCGTTGCCACCAATCGGCGGAGCCACACCGCTGTCACGTGAGAGTGTCCAGTTGATGCGCTGCGCACATGCGGACGAACACGCGCACGCACACGCCAGGTCACACCGACAACCCCCGCCCCCCCACAGAGAGTCCCGCCCTCCTGTGCTGTGATTGGATTCTAACGCAGTATTATGATGATGTAACTGTATTTTGAAGCAGCCCCATTGGTCGAAACAGTTCTCGTGTTTGTCCACAAGGGGGCGACTGTCAAGGATGTTTGTTGCAACGTTGCACAAATACAGTGGTAGATGGATAGATAGATAGATAGATATCTTGTTTTCCAACTGGTGGATTATATATAACTTTAAGCTTTCCTTTAGCTGTGATAGGTAGATTAATAAATTGATTCAATAATAATAAAAATGTAGTTAGTTCTTTAATAGTCAAAAATATTCTAAATATGTTGACATGACCTTACATTATCCTTTTTTATGAAGTGTCCAGTGCACAGATTTATGCACACATTTGCACAATTTATTTTTTGAATGAAGTCAGAATATTATAATTTATTATATTATATGTAAACTCTTATAATCTGTAAGTACACTGAAATCTATTGTTTGTTTTATGCTAAATAACCTTTATTTAGCATCATGTACATACAACGTCAGAATCAATTCACATTCAACTCAATTTTGTTTGTATATATGTACATCAACTATATTTCTTGTAATGTTCTATAAATGTGTTACTTTTCCCACTGTTTATCAGTTTATGTAAATATACATAAATATAATAACTATTATTACCAGTGTTGTATAAAGTACCTTAAAGTGCTACTTGAGTAAAAGTACAAGTATGTGACCAGAAAAGACTTTGGTATAAGTTGAAGTCCCTTTTTTAAATAATATTACTTTAGTAAAAGTCTTAAAGTTTATGACGTTCAAAAGTCATTTTCTGATATAAAATAAGTATTAGAAGTAAAAGTATGGTGCTTAGTGAGCATGGTGGCTCAGTGGTAGGGGAAGTTGTCTTTCAACTGGAAGGTTGTGGGTTCAGTTCTTGGCTCTGCTTGTCTATATGTGTCCTTGAGCCATGTTACAGTGTCGATGGGTGAACATTGTTGTGTAAATTAGCTCATCAACACTAGAAAAGCTCTATGTAAATACAGACCATAATACCAACTCTTCTTCTCTTGATTTTGTTTGGTTGTAATGAGTAACAAAGAGGATATGTAGTGAAGTAAAATCAAAGTTGCTAGAAATATAAATAACAAAGTAACAGATACTTGAATTTTGTACTTAATGTTTTTATTATTTAATATGTACATCTACGTGCACGTGCCTGTCTCTTTCGCTTTTACTTTGACAGTTTCAATTATGTAAATGAGGCGTGTGACGTAATCATGCGTCAGCAGCAGGCAGCTGAGGACACGGACCAGACAGGATCCAAAATGGCGGACCGTGACAAGGGTAAGCGCAGGAGCTACATTAGCAACTTTAGTAACAGGCTTTCTTTTAAACTGATAGCGGGTCGGTGTGTGAACAGAACCGGGCCCGCGGTGTTTCCTCTCAGCGTCACTCACTCTGCGGACTCGTTGGTGAACTTTTATCCGTCATGTTTCCGTGTTTAAAGCGGACTGTGTCTCCAGACGTAGCGTCTGTGGCTAACTTTTCCCACTGTGGCTCGGCTAAACTTGTGTGATGATGCTAACTTCATGCTAAGCCTTTAACCACTTTGTGATTAAAGCTGAGAACGGTGACGTCATCGTTAGCTTTTACCCACTTTTATGCTGAGTCATTTAGTCACGACCCACGTTTTTAAAACCAGTTTTTTTTTTTTTAATTAAAATAAAAATAAATACGCAAGGGCAGAGTGATTTGGTCCCAAATTTACATGAAATTATGAATATTTTGCATTGAATGAGCTGAATATTCAATTTAAACTCAATGTGAGATTTCCCAAGTACACCAAATATAAAATAATTTATTAAAATAAACATGTTTTACTTCCCTGATAAACAATTCACAGCTGTTTAAGAAGCACAATTAAAAATACCAAAAAATATAATGTTTTCATATATAGGTGCATTTATTTATCTGCAGCTTCACTTCCACTTTCTCTTTGGTCCAGAAAATGTTGATCAGTGTTTGTCAAACCTGGAAATGATGACGTTCTCACCAGAAAAAAAAGAGGAAATATTCACATTTAAGAAGCTGAAAAATCAAACAAACTGGTTTGAATTATTTAAAAAGAACAAAAAAAACAGATGAAGTCCTGATCTCAATAGTCGATAAGTTGTGTCACTGACAGTTGTTGTGTCACTGACAGTTGTTGTGTCACTGACAGTTGTTGTGTCTGTGTTGCAGTGGAGGAGGAGATTTACGATCAGATCGTGGACCTGACAGAATACGCCAAACGTCAGCGATGGTGGAATCGCTTGTTTGGCAAAAACTCCGGCCCGGTCGCTGAGAAATACTCTGTGGCCACACAGATAGCCATCGGAGGAGTGAGTGGATGGTAAATAATGTTGTTCCCTTAAATGCACCGTGCTGCATTCAGGTGTCCCATCGTTTGCTGTCGCTCCTGATTTTCTCTGAAATAATTTAGGTTCACTCATTTGTTCATCAGCTCTAAAAACTAGAGTTCCCTGTCACTTTAAATTCACAGAACCTGATGGGGGGAATATGATCTGATCCTTATACTGCCCCCTGCTGTTTGTCACCAGTATGGAAACATTATTCTAGACCTGCAGCATCATCAGAACATCTTCAACTTTCTAAAACCTTAACGATCGTTGTCAGTTTCCCTTAAGTTTCCACTTAGCGGTGTAATAGTGATAGAAAACAGACGCCATCCACATTGATATTAATCGCCTTTAATCAGTGTTTTCACTCGTGTTTTTTGCCCACTGGGACGTGGATTCTACGATACAAAGGAAAACTGCGTCATTCTGTACACAGAACAATGAGGAGAATAACGTTCACATGATATCGACACACACACACAGACCATGTGTTTATATAATAACATCAGCATCAGCGATGAAGGAAAGGCCGCGTGCCTCTATGGCCGTACGCCAACAGGAAACACCAGAGACCATATTTGGGCACATTGAGGTCAGGGTAACCTTGACGCTGTGTTTGGTTTCAGGTGTGCAGGTTACCTGTTTCAGAAGGTCGGTAAAGTGGCAGCGACGTCTGTGGGAGGAGGTTTGCTGCTGCTGCAGGTACGGCCGCACATTTAAACCCGACACAGATGTAAAAGAAACACCGTCTTACTTCTGTTCTTGTTTGTTTTGTGCAGATAGCCAACAACAGCGGGTACATCCAGGTGGACTGGAAGAGAGTGGAGAAGGACGTGAACAAGGCCAAGAAACACATTAAGAAGGGAACTCATCAGGCAGGTCCGGAGCTCAACACGTTTGTGGAGAAGGTGAGGACTCAAACTCTGAACAAGTTGAAAATGTCTCAGTCTGGACATTTTCTGTGTTGTCACGTACAAAAGTCTTTAAAACTGATGTCAGAAGTTTTTTAGAAGGTTTAATTTAAGCCACACTGGAGTTTATGTCTCTTTTATGTCGTTTATTTTTAGTGGTGTGACTCAGGGCTGCATTTTGATCATCAATTCATTGGTTTCTGTCATTTTCAGCTTCATAAATGTGAATATTTTCTACTTTCTGTCATTTTTCAGCTTCTTAAATGTGAATATTTTATACTTTCTGTCATTTTTCAGCTTCTTAAATGTGAATATTTTCTACTTTCTGTCATTTTTCAGCTTCTTTAATGTGAATATTTTCTACTTTCTGTCATTTTCAGCTTCTTTAATGTTGTTTTTGTGTTTTCAGTCCACAGAGTTCGTGAAGAAGAACATCGTGGTCACCAGTGGTTTTGTCGGAGGGTTCCTGCTCGGCCTGGCGTCTTAGATTCTGCCGAAGAAGAAGAAGAAATCTTTATTTCTATGACATCGTTATGAACTGTAAGAAAAAAAACATAGAAAGTATGAAATCATAACTGCTGGATTGTTCTGGCAGAAAACAACCTCTATGTTTAAGCGCTTTCACCACCGCGTGGCTTCAACCACCGTAAAAATCTAAAATATTCCTGTTTCTGCCAAATCATCATCAACGTGGAAGAATTAAAAATGTTATTTATGACTTGTAACCAAACTGACGTTGTTCCAGAAGGTGAAGAATGCACTGATATGCTGTTACACAAATGTCCTGTTTTTAATTTGCAGATTACACATGAGTGAATCATCTGAGGGATTATGACGAGCGACAGATTAGACAAATTCTTTTTATTAAAAACACACGTTTATGTTCCAGGTTCAGTGAACTGTGGTTTGTCTTCTGTGTTTGTTTGTTTGATGAATGCATGAAAATAAAACAGGAAAAGGGTGAAGTTTTGATATTTTAATGGGAAAATACAAAATATTTAATGCTACAAACTTGTGTTTTAGTGAGTTAATAAGATCAGTTTTGCCTCTTGTTTACAGATGTAGAGGAAAAAACATTTTAAATGTACTTTATACTTTAAACTTTTACTTCACTTTCATTAAAGGCCCTGGTTTTTTTACTTTTCTGTGGTTCTCTTCCGGTGCAAGCGTTGCTAAGAGACCAACCCCAACAAAAGGCCTCTATGGTTACCCATGGTAACCAGTAACCAGCAGAGTTAACCAGCAGCAGCAGCAGCAGCTGAGTTCACTTTGTTTTTTCCTCCTTTTCCTCCAAACGTCATCATGTCTTTGCCGTTTCTACCCGGACTTTCTTCTAATAAACACGTAAGTTTGATGTTTTTATTTATTTTATTTCAGTTTCACTCAAGTGTTTGGACTTTAGCTTCCAGAGTCAGAGCTAATGCTAAGCTAACATCACAGAGTCAATTGTGTCAATAAACGTTTTTCAGTGACCGTGGACAGATAAACGGATGAAAGTAGCTGTGGTTTAATGTGGAACTACAGGCTTGTGATAACAGTTATAAAACTTTAAATTTGTAACTGAGTAAGTTTTAATGTAGCGTAGTCTTAGCTAAATGAATCATGGCTGAGTTCCATTCAGCTTCAAAAGTACTACTTGAAAAGTAAATACACGAAAGAAAATGTCACTGGGATCCCCTAGATACTGTTGTATTATAGCATGTGTTAGCATATGATACTGTTTTTTTTAGCATGTGTTAGCATATGCTACTGTATTGTAGCATGTTTGTCGTACTGTATTTTAGCACGTGTTGGTATAACATAATATAATCTATTAATGCGTGCTATAGTAAGTGGTACTGTATTTTAGCATACATTAGCACCACTAACACTGATGTGCTTTAGCTTTAGCTGCTAAAATATTAAATTATCTGCTGTGAAAAAGTAAAATCCACGTTTCTATGGTAACTATAATACAAAGCACTTTTTTGATTGTTTATGGTTAACGTCTGCTTTGTTAATAAATGTGTTAATAACACATTTAACACACTCTGTGTGTTCCACAGCTGTGGAAGGAGAAATTCCACAAGTCGCAGCATTTTGATGTTTCTAACGGCGTCTCCATGATGGTGGGATCTGACAAACCAGGCATCGGAGGAGAACCACTAAGCGGTCACAACATCAAACCCAAATATTCTGTTTATCCCAGAGGACGAGGATCACAGTTACCGTCGTGGGTCGCCTTCGACAAACAGGTCAATTAGTTCACTTCATCTTTTCCAAGAGATTCCTGAAAACTTCATTTTAAAGATATTTACACATAAATCTGAAGTAAAAGTTGGGGACCAAAGAAAAATCACCCGTGACACATTTGTGGGTCCCCAGCCAGTGTTTGAGAACCACTGCTCTTATGTATACTGTAGTATAATATTATGTTATGTTTCTCAACTTAGTAAAGATGAGATCACTGTTATCACAGATGATCTATAAACCAGTAATCAACTGATCTGATCTGATCAGTGATGTGGTCTGACGTGGTCTGATGTGGTCTCTGTCTGGTGCAGGTCTTGTGCTTCGAGGCCTTCTTTGAACAAACGGTTCCTCAAAGTCGTGATGAAAATCTCAGAATCAGAAAATGTCGGATCTTCTTCTTCCCTGAAGACGACACCATCAAAGTGGTGGAGCCACACGTGAAGAACAGTGGGATCCCTCAGGGTGAGTCAGCACATTTAACATCACACTGAGTCACTCTGCACATCAGCTGACTGTGACTCAGCAGAGTTACCGTCACGCTGAGTCACTCTGCACATCAGCTGACTGTGACTCAGCAGAGTTACCGTCACGCTGAGTCGTTGTCGTCGTTGTTGTAGGAACTCTGCTTCGCCGCCAGCGCGTTCCTCTGCCTCCACCAAACCAGCAGCTCTTCTACAACGTGTACCATCTGAACATAGACCAGCAGGTGGAGCTCTACTCTCACACCTTCACCATCACCAGCTGTGACGCCTTCACCAGGAAGTTCCTCACCAGACTGGGGCCGTTTCTCAATACTCAAGTAAGCAAGTATGTACTTGCTTACTTGGGAAGTATATACTTGAGAAGTACGCTGGGAGTATATACTTGCCAAGTACGGGAGTACACAAGTATGTGGTTGTTTCTCAATACTCAAGTATGCAAGTATGTATGTATTGTTCTGCTGTTTGAATGGTGGCTGGCGCCAAGTGCTGCAGCCTCATTACCGCCACCTACAGTGTTGATAAATGAACATATGAAATACTTTTAATAAATGCATATATATGTTGTTATTATTTTTACATTTTAAATATTTAACTTCATTTATTAATTTATTTCTATTAAAATATACAATAGAAATAATACAATGTGGAAAATAGATATATTACAGCATTGTAGAGTAGTATATATGTATATATATGTATGTATGACATATATGTACGTGTACAAATATATACTACTCTACATACTATACTATACATATCTAATATTTACATATTATATTTAAATATAAATCTCGACTTTAATATAAATCTAAAATTCAAAGTTAAAATAAATAAAACATTAACAATATACAAACCTTCAAACTGTCAGGTCAAAACGTTTCCATTAAAAACAAAATAACACGTCAACAACAAATCTATGGATCACACCGAGCATCTAATGACAGCGACGTCTGAGCCAGCGGATCATTTCATCAGGACAGGCCGAGGTAACGCTGCTCTGTGCCGGGCACAGTGAGCGCCGAACGTCCGCAGAGGCGGAGCTGATCACCTCCGACAAACGTCGCTGCCAAGCTATAAATACGTCATATCTTCATACACAAACCACATGTTTGAATTCTAAATGGCTCATTTCTCGCCTCAAATGATGTTAAAACTTTGTTCCGGGACACAGAAAAATATTTATTTCAGATTTATATTTCTATTATCTGCTGCTATGCTCCGCCGAAATGTATTCTGGGATACATGGCCATCGCAAGTACGCTTAAGTCACCTCCGATGCATACTTGGTAAAAATGGGCGGAGCGAGAACATTTCCGGGTTTGAGAACCGTCCTCGCTGTTCGCTTACTTGAGAATTGGAACAGCACTTGGACTGAGGCTGATGACGTTTTCACAAGTACGGGAGTACGCAAGTACGCTCAAGTACGCACAAGTATGGATATTGAGAAACGGCCTGGGAGTTCAGCTCAATGAGCCCACGTCTGCTCCTGATGACCCCTACACACACCTGCGCCAACAGGTCACACACAAGCCCCGCCCCCTCTCATTCATAATAATATTACAGTGCTGGGGGAGTATTCTGTCTATTCACTTGTCACTCGTGCGTGTGTGTGTGTGCAGATGGAGGACAGCATGAATCCTCTGCGTCCCTATGAGAGACAGGACACACTGAGACAGTTTGTGGACAACGATCGTGTCGTGCTGCGTTTCTTTTGTGTCTGGGACGACACGGAGAGCGAGGCGGGCGAGCTGCGGGAGCTCGTCCTCAACTACTTCCTGTCTGACGACACGGTGGAGATCCGACACGTTCACGCGCCCAACTCAGGACGAGATCACGTGTCCAAGTTCCTGCGACGCTGCAGGTTACCAAAGGTGGCGCTCACGCACACACACAAGCTGTACTTTTAACCCTTTTATGTATTTTTTTTACACATGTTACATATTTATTTGACACGTTTAATGTAGTTTTGTTTGTTTTACAATGTTTTACTCATTTTACGTAATCTTTTATTCATACATCCTTGTTTTTACACACTTTACAAGCCTTTTTTTTATAGATTTGACGCAGAATTTCAGGTTTTGTTGTTTTCTGGTTGATTTGTTTTTATTCACTCTGAATCATCATCATCATCATCATCATCATCATCATCATCATCATCATCATCATCATCTCCCTCAAGCTTTTACACTTCACTGACTGAACATTCATTCATGCTGGAGGACGACCTGTGTGTGTGTGTGTGTGTGTGTGTGTGTTTTTCTTAAATGTCAGCGCTACATGTTGACAACAGAAAACAACATCTTTGTCCAAAATGACAGATTGTTCCTTTATGTTCTGTGTGTGTGTGTGTGTGTGTGTGTGTGTGTGTCCTCAGAATTGTGTGTCCATAGTGAAGCAGCCAGGTCAAATCACACAAAGAACCGTCCTCAACGTCATCGACTCACAAACCCGAGGAAAGCGCTTCATCCTGGACAATCTCAAAGTAAAACTCTCACCTTATTCACTGTTTTAACTACTTTTTACATATTGAAGATTGTACGTCTTTCTTTTTACACATTTTGCGTTGTTTTTGCAGATTTGATGTTGTTTTTCCATTTGTACGTCTCTGTTTGCTGTTCTTCCTCAGACCGGAGCTGAGGATGAGGAGTTTTATAAAGACAGAGATTTGACAGTAGGAGGAGAAATCAACGTGTTTGGGAGGAGAATCGTCATCACCGACTGTGACGACTTCACCAAACACTTCTACCGCTCCAAATACGCCATCGGTAAACTTTAACAGCAGCCTGCAGTACACCAAAGTCAACACCTGGGGGCAGTAAGAGCAAACACGAGGAGAGTTGTTACCTCAAACAGATGAGAACAGAATCATAGATCTCCTGATTAACGTCCTCCACGAGAGAGAAACTGAGGAAAACAAGGAAAACTTTTTTTAATTGATCAAAAATGACTTCAGTTTAAGTCGACGACGTCTTAAGAACATGTTCAACGTCTTCCTCTCACTGTGAGTCTGTAAACCACTCACTCTCCCACACCAAAGCCCACAGAGGAAACCAGTGATTTTAACATCACACACACAGTCGTTGTGTTGTTGGTGTTGATCCACTGCTGCCTCCATCACTGAGTTCAAACCCTAGTGATTTTTATGAATATTTGAAATATTTCATTCAGAACGACCTCAGTGACACAGAGTGACCACACGAGGCAGCAGAGGACCAGCAGCTCCTGTGTGCCTGCAGCTAAAATCCCTGGTTTTCTCTGTGGGCTTTGGTGTGGGAGAGTGAGTGGTTTATATAAAGTGTCTAAAATCATCAGTTTTTCCTGATGTGTCACTGTGAGCAGACTGAGGTCAGAGGTCAGCTCCTCCTCTCTCTCTCTCTCAGATGACTTCACTCCAGTGCCGTACAAAGCTCCTGTGGCTCGTCCGGCCCCGCGGGCCCCGCAGGCCCCGCAGGCCCCGCCCCCCCACACAGGCTTTGGCTCAGAGGAGGACTCACTGAGCTGGTGTCAGAGTCTGCTGCCCAAGGCCCCGCACAAGGACTTCAGGAAGTTCATGGAGAAAGACAGGTTTGATTGACTGATTCATTTGTGTTTTCATGTTCCGTTTACACCAGACATTCAAATATAATAAACACAATGTTTCCATCAAATCACTGTGAAGTCAAACATGTAAATGTGATTTCATTTAGTTTCTTCATATCTTTGGGGATCGTTTTTCAGACAATAAGAAAAACACAATAGTTTATAATATAAAACTGATCTAAAATGTAGTGAGGTAAAACATCTACAGTCAAAGGTTTGTGTTTTAAAACACTTTAAAATGGAATAAACCACTGAAAAGATTAATTTAATTGAATTTCACGTTCAGATGTTTGTTGTGGAGAATATCGTGAGGTTTGTGACTCGACACGATGAAAAGTAGGATATTTAATCACATCCATCAGTGCAGTGCAGTGAGTTAAAACCTGCACAGCGACAGGTTTGTGCCTCCACGTCATTGCTGTGTTTCTGTTGTCAGTCCAGATGTTGTGTGTGTGTGTGTGTGGAGAACATGGTGAGGTGTGTGACTCACAGTGTCTCCACAGACGCGGCCTGGACAGTAACGTGCTGACTTTCCGCGCCAGGATGGAGACGAACGATCCCGCGGACGCAGAGCGAGAGTTCGTCGTCTCCTTTTACCTCAGCGACGACTCCATCAGCGTGTTTGAGCGAGCGCAGAGGAACTCCGGTCAGATAAAGAGATAAACTCTTATTACATTTAAACATTTCACTCACTTTCTGTTTCCTCTTACAGGAAGACAACATTAAACGCTCAATCTTTCTTTCCATGGGTTTTTATGTCCTGACAAAGAGTCATCACATTATTCTACAAGTCGACTTTTACCTTTCATTTGACTAAAAGTTCACTCTGTTAACAAAGTTATTTTAAAGAACAAGAGCAAACTCAGCAGAACTAAACTCATTCAACCTTAAAACTTGGTTAAAAACTCCTTTAAAAAAACACTCCAATATCATCTTATCTAAAGAACGAAAAAAAGTAGAATTGAACAAAACATTGATAATAAGTGAAATGATACCACTTTACAATGTGTATAAACACTCAAATTACATTTTAACTAAGGATATCTTATTCTCAAAGAAGTAGAAATGTGATTAAATATCAAACAGTAGCATTTTATTGCTCAAATCCTAATCAGTATACTTTATTAATCTGTGGCAACATTTTAGAAATGACGTGAATGAAGGTCATTTTATGTAAAACAAAATGACTATAATATTATATTATTAAATGACGCTAATTTGACCTTCAAATGTTATTAAAAGTTCAAAAACACTATGAATAATAATCAAATGACACGTTAACAAAGGGGATTTCAGTTAAAGTGGAAAAAACATGAATGATATGAGTGAAATGAAGCAAATTTGACTTTAAAATGTAATTTAAACCACTTCCAAATGTAAAAAAACCGAACGAAGCTGATTTTGTGTTGACATGTTTTAAAACATCTTCCAGGTGTTGTTGGTGGAAAGTTCCTGGAGCGCGGTCGTGTGAAGAAACCCGGTCAGGATCCGTTTCAGAGCGATCCGTTTGAATACTTTTCGGCTCAGGATCTGTTTGTGGGAGCGTCTCTGTGTCTCAACAAGCACAGCTTCAGTCTGCTGGAAGCTGACGACTACACCTGTAACTACATGGAGCGACACGAGGACCAGGTTCATGGAGATGATGAGGATGATGATGATGATGATGATGTTCTGAATGATTTCTTTGTTTTTATGGAGCAAGAAACCTGAAAATATTCACATTTAAGAAGCTGAAACATCTGCTTTCATTATTAAAAACCAAAACAACCCATTTGATTGACACACTTTTCACCCAGGAAACTGAAGTTTGTGTGTGTGTGTGTGAAAAGTTTCCCAAATCCAACGTGAGCAACATCCTGAGCAAACTGAGGTCACTTCCTGTGGAGAAACAGAGTGAGATGAAGAAGTTCCTGACCCTCAGTGACCCCAACAACACAGGGGTCATCTCCTACCACTGCTTCAGGTACAGCTGTGTGTGTGTGTCTGTCTGTCTGTCTGTCTGTGTGCGACCTGTGCTGACCTGTGTGTGTGTCCTGCAGGAACCTGCTGCTGGGTCTGGACTGTGGTCTGTCAGAACACGAGGTTCTGGTTCTGGGCAGAAGTGTGTGTGAGTGTGATCAGTCTGAGGACAACGTGGCTCTGGTTCTGGCTGTGGTTCAGGATCTTCTGAGGAAGAAGCTCTTTGAAGACTTTCATCACATGACCAGAGCCTGTACACACAGAGACAGACACAGGTACACAACACACACACACACACACACACCCACACACAGACAGACAATACAGAGACGTCCAAAACCCTGATATTGATGTCTTCAAGTTCTCAGATCAGCATCAGCTGTAGAAAATCCACATGAGTTGACCTCTAGTTTAACCTTGTCTTTACTCATCTCTGTGTCTCTGTGTTTCTGATGTCTCTCTAGTGTCTCTGATGTTTCTCTGATGTCTCTGATGTTTCTATGATGTCTCTGATGTCCTTGATGTATCTGACATCTCTCTGATGTCTCTGTGTGTCTCCCCGATGTCTCTCTGATGTCTCGCTGATGTCTCTCTGATGTCTCTCTGATGTGTCTGTGTGTTTCTGTCTCTCTGATGTCTGTGTCTCTGTCTCTCTGATGTCGCTGATGTCTCTGTGTGTGTCTCTGATGTGTCTCTGTCTCTCTGATGTCTCTGTGTGTCTCCCCGATGTCTCTCTGATGTCTCTCTGATGTATCTGATGTCTCTCTGATGTCTCGCTGATGTCTCTCTGATGTCTCTCTGATGTGTCTGTGTGTCTCTGTCTCTCTGATGTCTGTGTCTCTGTCTCTCTGATGTCGCTGATGTCTCTGATGTGTCTCTGTCTCTCTGATGTCGCTGATGTATCTGATGTCTCTGTGTGTGTCTCTGATGTCTCTGATGTATCTGATGTCTCTCTGATGTCTCTCTGATGTCTCTGATGTATCTGATGTCTCTGTGTGTGTCTGTGATGTGTCTGTGTGTCTTCAGAAGCGGCCGTCTGTCCACGTCAGAGATGAGGACAGTGTGTAAGTCCTGTCGTCTTCCTCTGCCTGAGTCTCTGCTCTCAGCTCTGATCCACAGGTGAGAAGCTGCTCATGTGACTCTGAACCAGAACCAGAACCAGAACCAGAAGCAGTTGATGATGTAAACCTGTGTTTGTGCTGCTGAAGTTTCTCAGTCACAGACGAGATCGACTTCCACGCTTTCATCGCTGCAATCAACTGGTTAGAGAATCCTGCTCCTGCGGTGACCCCTGACCTCAGCACCAAGGTAACAACAGGACTTTTTAATCATTACTGTTATTATGTTTATTAACTTCTTATATGAACGTACTCACTGACTAAGTCTGTGTCACTGGTCCTCACTGATACAGAAGTATAAACACACACACACACACACACACACACTGTCTTTCCTGTTTGAACCTGAAACAACAACATGTTTGTCAAAACTAACCAGAACCAGGTGAACACGACGTGTGTGCGTGTGTGTGTGTGCGTGTGTGTGTGTGTGTGTGTGTGTGCGTGTGTGTGTGTGTGTGTGTGTGTGTGTGTGCGTGTGTGTGTGTGTGTGCGTGTGTGTGTGTGTGTGAGAGTGACTCTCAGCCTCTCATGTTACAAACTCTTTTATTGAACAGCAGGTTTTCAGTGTTTGAAGAGACTTTTTTTTTTTATCAAAGCACCAACACATAATCAGCACTGACTGCGACTGTGAGCGCCCCCTGCTGCTCAGAACCGAGCCATGTTTTCACTTAGAAACACAAGAAAACTGATTTTTAGTCTTTATCTCACTGTTACACACAATTTAACAACAGGAAACTGAAGTTTGTGAAGCACTCACACTTCCACACACACACACACACACACACACACAGAGACACACGCGTGTGTGTGTGTTTACGTGTGTGTTCATGTGTTGTGTTTCCTGTGGTCTTCAGTTTGAAGTGAACATGAGGACGGACTGTGGTGCAGACGTCATGAAAAACATCAACTACTCTTCTCTGCTGGGCGACGTTGTCAGTTTACCCTCTGACAACAGTGACACAACAACAACAACAACAACAACAACAACGACAACAACGACGACGGCCGACGCCTCAGAGTAGACACGCGGTGGTGAGAGGGTGAGAGGGCGATCTCTTCATGTGTTCACACACAGCCCAAAGTTTGACAGTGAACTGAGGTGACGTGACTGATGATGGTTTTTAGGAACCGTGTCACATGACACACACACACAAACACAGTGTGTGAACAAGAAGATAATGTGTTAGTGTGTTGTTACTAATCATTTATTATTATTATTATTATTATTATTATTATCATTAATAATTATTTGTTTGGTTCAGAAAATGTGTAAAAATATGAATCATGATGACGTTCTAATGTCTTAGTCTTAAAATATTCACGTCTAAGAAGCTGAAAAATCACACAAACTGCTTTGTGTTTTTGCCTTTTTGACACAATTAAACAAGAAGTTCTAAATTGAGATGAGATAATTCAAGATGACTGAAGATTAAATGAGATTAGACAACACCAGTTGAGATAAGGTAAATCAAGAAAACACAAGATAAAACCAGATTACACAGATTAGAGATATTTACAGAAGATTGATGATTGTCCTGTAAACAATAAACTAAATACACAGTAAAGACATTCAATCACCAAAATATGATGATGACATCATCATGACATCATCACTGCTGCTGTTTTCTGTTTAATGATCATTGAGTCTGTGCGTGCGTGTGCGTGTGTGTGCGTGTGTGTGCGTGTGCGTGCGTGTGCGTGTGTGTGTGTCTGTGTGTGTCTGTGTGTGTGTGTGTGTCTCAGTGTTAACACTATAAAAAGCCACAGGTTGTTCAGGTTGCGGCGCCGCTGTAATCAGAGCTGCTGCACATTCTGGAACCAGGATCAGTCAAACATTAGGTAATCAACCACGTAATCCCACACACACACACGAGGTTCTGCCTCATGAGGACCAGGTTCTGGACAGTCACACACACACATTCTGGTCCAGCATATTCAGTGAGGACACTCAAAGACAGAACACATTCCCTTGGACCTAATCTTAAAACCAGATCTTAATCCTCAAAAACACACACACACAGACACACACAGACAGACACACACACACACACACAGACACACACACACAGACACACACACACACACAGTGACGTCAGCCTCAGCATTATCAGGTCGTCTCAGTCTATTTTCACACACACTGAAATATTCACTTCCCTCAGTCACAGAGCGACCAAACGCCAACAAGGTGACGTGGACGTGAACAGGAGCTCCCTGAGATCACACTACTGTTTATTTTTTCACCTGACGGTGAAGGAGGGAGGGAGGGAGGGAAGGAGAGAGGGAGAGAGGGAGAGAGGGAGAGAGGGAGGAACCATGACTCTCCTCCTCCTCAGTCTCTCTGCCTCTTTACACCCACACATCACATTTTCTGCCCTGTCATGCTCTGTGGCACAGCAACCACAAACTGAATGAGTCACATCACTGCTCTTTGAATTCTGTTACCTGAAGAAAACCACTCACTCACTCACTCACTCCCACACCAAAGCCCACAGAGAAAAGCAGTGATTTAACATGACAGCACACAGTGACTGTGATGTTGGTGTTGATCCACTGCTGCCTCCATCACTATGTTCTATTGTGTTATTTGATCAATGCAGCTTTTGAAAATCTTCATTCAGATTGACCTCAGTGACACAGAGTGACCACACGAGGCAGCAGAGGACCAGCAGCTCCTGTGTCCCCGCAGCTAAAATCACTGGTTTTCTCTGTGGGCTTTGGTGTGGGAGAGTGAGTGGTTTACAAAAGTCTGTCTCACAGTGAGACAAAGACGTGAACATGATTTTAAAGACAGCATTGACTTAAACTCACGTAGATTTTCTGACATGAGTTTGTCCTTGTTTTCCTTGGAGACCTCGTTCCTACTTCAGTTTGAGTCGATGATAAATCAAATGAACAGAGTCAGAGTCAGTGACATAACGCGGCCACGTTGACAAACACGTGAGTCCAACGTCGACCAAAAGAAAGGATGAGTCACCGTCCCCGCTGACGCGTCCTCTCACCGCGCCATGATTTGTCCACTGTTTTCTGTCTGTTTCTCAGCAGACGCAGGACGGACGCGGGGGCTCGCCGTGAAAGACCCCGGCGTCGCCGTCTGTCCTCGCTCTGCTTCACTGCTTCTCCTGTTCAAACATGCAGACGTGAAGGTCACACACACACACACACACACACGCGTGCATGTGTGTGTGTGTGCGTGAGCCGCTTTAATGCGAGGCCGATGGAGTCATCGCTAATCTATGAAGTCTAAACAGATATCTGAGTAGTAGAAGAGGAGGGGAAGCGTCTCTGTTCACTGGCTGTGAGCCTTTTTCTTTCCTCATGACAACAAATCCTCAACCTGGAAACACACACACACACACACACATCCCAGAGCACCTGCGTTCACATGTTGTTTTTCTCAGAACTCTTTCTTCTCCCAGAGCTGCAGCGTTTGGCCCTAAAGTTCACTCTGAATAAGCTGCTAGAAATCGATATGGCAGCTCGAGTCGCAGCTCGAGTCGCAGCACGAGTCGCAGGGTTTGATTCATCTGCTCCAACCGCACAGTTTAGAGTTTGCAGGTCCGGCGTGTTTTCCCCGTCAGCGGCGGGGAACTTTGATGTCGTGGAGATGAACGGCGCGGCCTCTGTGTTGCAGCGATGCTGCTGGATGTTCTGAAGTGTGTCTTTGATGAGGAGCTGACACACAGTGAGCTCTGACGTCACTGAGCGCGCCGCCATCGTGGGAGAACCAGCGTGAAGCGCCAACACTTTCCCTCACAGAGACGCACACAAGAACCCACTTATAGAATCTGCATCAGTTTACAGAGCATGTTCACGTCTTTGTCTCACTGTCAGACAGACTTTTATAAACCACTCACTCTCCCACACCAAACCTCACAGAGAACACCAGTGATTTTAGCTGCTGGGACACAGGAGCTGCTGGTCCTCTGCTGCCTCGTGTGGTCACTTTGTGTCACTGAGGTCAATCTGAACAAAGTTTATTTCATGAGACATTTGAAGTCAGTGATGGAGGCAGCAGTGGATCTACAGCTCCTGTGTGTGTGTGTGTGATGTTAAAATCCCTGATTTTCTCTCTGGACTTTGGTGTGGGAGAGTGAGTGGTTTACTAACTTCAGTTTCCTGTCTCACAGTGAGATAAAGACGTGATCATGTGACGTAGATACTGTTTCACGAATGTCACGTTGGGACTTTGCTGTGGAAACAAGGAAAGCTGTTATTTTGAAAAGGTTTAAATGATGCAGACAGTGTTGACACTGAGCCTCGTTCAAACATGAACAAACCAGCGCATGAAGACCACGTTAAATACGACTCCTGTGACCACATGAGAGCAGATCTGGCTTCACTTAGGTTTTGTGACGTTGTGTTGAATGTTTTTTATCGAGCGACTCAACAGATGTGTCTCATGTCTGTGTTTGTGTTGATGTAGCTCACTAATGTGGACACATTTGTCCTCAAGACACAGCTGAACGTGGTTTTTGTGATCACAGATTGTCTTCATGATATCAGAACTCTCCCTGGACCATCTTTTTCTTTTTTCTTTGTTTGTAAATATGGCATCATTTCAAGGAATGTCTTCATACACAAAATCACCAAAAACAAGCACTCTAAAAACTGCCGTACATATGCCCGGCCTGTGTGTGGCGCTGTAACACCACCACACCCATGAACCACAAATGGTAAAGAGATGGACGATGGTGGGCGTCGGTGGACGACCGTGAAAGGCGGTGGGCGATGGTGGGCGACTGTGGACGACCAGGGGAGTCGGTGGGCGATGGTGGACGCTCGTGGACGACCGTGGCCGACGGTGGGTGACACTGGACGACCGTGGGCGTCGTTGGACGACCGTGGGCGACTGTGGACGATGTTTCTTATGACATGCAGAAGTTGAAGTTCCACGTCTTTGTGGAAACCAAACGCTTGCTTTATAGATGTAACGTATCGGTCGTATACATGAAATTGAAAGCACGGATGTTTTTTTTCACTTTGGCACTGGTTTTCCAAAAATAGCGTTGTACGGCTCCCTGGACGCCAGTTTGATGTGAATAAAAAGCTGCGACGATAAAAAGGTTTGCAGATTTTCTTAATCCTGTTCTCGTGTGTACCGACCCTTAGAGTCCGCCGACGTCTCAGGAGACCCGTAAATAAAACCTTACACAGAAGCCTGTGGAGTTCTCTCAGTCTGGTCTTCCTCACTTCATCTCCTCTCAAACAGCACGTGTGCAGAGATGAAGGTTGTTTTTTACTGATCTCCTTCATTCCACTGATTCCTCAGTGCCTTTGGGCCTGGCACAGACAGCCGGGTTCGAGCCCTCTTCACAGGGTCAGTCACTGCCCCGGGTGCACATGGGGAAACACTTATCTGCCGTTCCACATCTCTCTCTCTCTCTTTATCCACAGATGCTCATTCCTCATGCAGTATCACGCTCACGACAGTGTGTGTGTCCGAGCGTCCGCGGGTGTTAAGATCGTTAACTGCGCGGCGGTTTGGACGCGGCGCGTCCTCGCCGTCATACGAGACGCTGCAGCGACTCTTTGATTCGCGTTTTTATTATTCCAGCGCTGGACATTCTCAGCGCGGCGAAGCGTTCTCGTCGTTGAACTCCAGAGTCAGACCTGCTACGCTCATCACGCATCAGTTGTCTTTGGCAGCTGCTGCTTTACCTGGTCAAGAACAGAGAACGTTATTCTACACCGGCTGTAAATTATAACCACGGGACTATTTATTGGAGACTCTTGGCTGCTGGTGGAGAATGTTTGAGGCTAACATCGCGCTCAGTCTCCCACAGTCACACAACTCTCTGGCCATTTTTCCCCCCATCCTTCAATCCTTTATCTATCCACCATTAAATCTTCAAGGTTGATGGTTGGGGGTGGAGTCTACCTCAGCTGACATTTGGCGTGAGGTCATCAATCCATCACAGGCCAATTAACAGAGTCACAGAGTCTACAGTTAACCTAAACCCAGTATCTACATGTTACGACTAGTTACCATGTTGAGTTTGTCCAATCAGGTTTGAGAAAGCTTTGGTTGACCCCTGGTCCGTCTTTGATGTCTCACCCACATTCACCCATTCACACGCTGCTGGCACAGCCGTCAAGAGCAACATGGGGTTAAGTGTCTTCCTCAAGGACACATCGACATGAAGACTGGAATCAAACCCAGAACCGTCCAATTCAAAAGACAACCAATAAATTAGCCTCTGATGCCAAATATCAGTATTCCTGGGTTAATCTCATCAGGCAGTAACAATTAATTAAACAGCCACCAGGGGGCGACTTTATTTAGTTAGGAAGACTTAATGGTGTAGGTTTTAGCACTCTCGCCTTGCAGGTTCGAGCCCCGGTTGAAACAAGGGCCTTTCTGCATGGAGTTTGCATGTTCTCCCCGTGTGTGCGTGGGTTCTCTCCGGGTTCTCCGGCTTCCTCCCACAGTCCAAAAACATGCAATTTCGGTTGCAGAGGACACCTTTGACCTTCTGGTTTCAAAGACATGGAGCAAATCTGGAGGCTCCAAAACCCAGACTACATTAATATTTAACATATTTACAGTCCAACAATGTTGAAATTTAAAGACCACACCCTAAACCTAGCGTTTGCTTCATCTCCATCACCAGTTATCTGCATTAGAATGCAGATAATCTCTGATCTGTCCTGAGGACGGATTACATTCATACAGGCAGCTCAGGAATGTGGACACATTTGTCCTCAAACCATCTCTGAATGTAGTTTTCATGATTGGATTTGAGGACACATTGGCGATCTGGAATGATCGGATCACTGCGGCGCGTTCCAGGTGTGAACCGAGGACATTCCAGCAGACTTTGGTAGCTCGAGGATTAGGGCGACCTGGAGCTCCTTCATCAAACCCGACTGGAGAAAGCTGGATTTGTTGAACCGAGTTGAGGATTTCCAGCTGAGGTGTCACTTTGTGACTCATCCACTTAATCCTCCACTTGAGGGTTGTAGGGGGAGCTGGAACCGATCCCAAACCCCAGTCCATCGCAAGGCCAACATAGAGACAAACAACCGTTCACTTTCACCTTCACACCTACCGTCAATTAACCTCTGCATGTTTGACTGTGGGAGGAACCCGGAGAACCCATACTGAAAGACCCTTGGCCGACCCGGTATCCGAATCCCTGACCTTCTTGCTGTGAGGCAACAATGTGACCCTGCCCTCCTAATCCAGCTCTGATGAGGAGATTTGACTCCTGCCACATCATCAGGTCTTTGCCCTACAGCTGAGGTGGGACAGCATGAGGTCACGCGCCGCGCTGCGGTCACCGGCCAACGTAACGACGCCGCAACACGATCCCACATCTAACCACTCAGTGTGACCGGCCACGGGGTGGATCAGGGGTCCAGAACACTGACTCAGCAGTGACTCTGCACCACGATGGAGGAGAATCCAGAAGGAGTGGGTGAGTGAGGAGTTTACGATGTTCTTAAAAGAGTCAGCAGCTGTCACGCAGAAACAACGTTATCAGGGTGTTTACTGCCATTCGGTTACAGGCCGTCGGAGGAGGAGAGGTTTTATAAGTTGTCAGACATTTGCTTTTTGTCATCTCCGTGTTTCCTCCTCCTCCTCCTCTTCCTCCTCCTCCTCCTCGTCCTCCTGCTGATCCATATATCTTCAGCCTTCAGGGCCTCTCTCTCTCACCCCACCCTTCTCTCTCTCCCTCACATATGGGATTCACATTTGGCCGCGGCCGGCGTTTTTCTTAATGTGATATTATGATACATTATCTGAGGCCGTCTTTACTCGCTGTCACCGCCTCTGCTGAGCGGGGAGCCGGGGACGGGTGTCCACGGGTGTGGACACACCCGGGTGTCCACGGGTGTCCACGGGTGTCCGCGGGTGTCCAGGTGAATTATGACCTCTGAATGTGACGCTGTGATGGTTTACAGCCTCAAAGTGTCATCAAAACACAAACACTCACTCTGTGTGTGTGTGTGTGTGTGTGTGTGTGTGTGTGTGAGGGAACAGAAGGTGAGAAATGTGGGGTCACTGCAGGTCTCTCAGGTAATTGTGCTTCTTAAACTTTTGACCCACTAAGTCTAAGTGTTGCTGCAGCCTGTTCCACTTATTTCCCCCGAGAGTTTTCACTCTGCATACCAGTGTGTGTGTGTGTGTGTGCGTGTTCTTGTCCGTGTCACCTCTTGAGGACCTCCTCTGTCATAAACACTGACAGCACAATTAGGTGGAAAATATCGAGTTGTTAAACATTTTACAACTAGATTTCAAAGTCATTCACTGTCTCCGCCCACCCCCGCTCTGTGGCTGTATACACACAAATGCTCCCTCATACGTTGGCCAAACACGACGACGTTTAAGAAAACAAGTTTTTCTCCGTGACGTGAATTTGCAGTTTGTCCAGAAAACTCTCATCTGTGATTATACAGAGAGTTTTCTTTTTACGTCATTTAAACTTTAGACTTTAAACCGCGTGAATAAATAAACACACGTGAGCTCACACACGCGGACGCCCGGGTGTCGAGTGTCGGCGATGACATCATCACGACTCTGAAGTTTCAGCGTTAACACAAACGAGCACTTGACTGATTCACTTCTTTCTGCTCATTTTAGTCTGGTGATTAATAACTGGGTTGTTTTGTGTTGTTGAGATTCATGATGGGAAATGTTCTCTTTAGAAACTGAGGATTCATCCCACAGGGAGAGGAGGATGATGATGATGACGACGATGACCACGAAGATGAAGATGATGATGATGAAGATGATGATGAGGACGTCCAGTGTTGGACAGAGTGTGCAGGTGAAGGACGACCACGTTCACACCAACAAGAACAACAGCAGACCCAGGAAAGGTGAGAGACTTAACCACACACACACACACACACACACACACACACACACACACACATCTGCTCCTACACACACACACACACACACACACACCCCTGGAGAGGGTGTCAGAGGTCACATGGGCCAGTTGTTTTTAAATAAACCAAATCTGCTAACAGTTTTATAACCTGCACCTCGTAAAACTCACTCAGGCTTTTGGTCTCTCTCTCTCTCTCTGTCTCTCTGTCTCTCTCTCTCTCTCTCTCTCTCTCTCTGTCTCTCTGTCTCTCTCTCTCTCTCTCTCTCTCTCTTTCTCTGTCTCTCTCTGTGTCTCTCTGTCCTCGTCCTGAGCTGGAATTCCCATTTGCCGCTGTGGAGCGTGTCGGTGTGTCAGCTGGTGCGTGTGTGTGTGTGTGCGTGTGTGTGTGTGCGTGTGTGTGTGTGTGTGTGTGCGTGTGTGTGTGTGTGTGTGTGTGTGTGTGAAAGGGCGTATGATATACGATTGCTGTGTCATGATCCACATGTGACCAGCGTCCTCACACACAGAGCATCTCGGCTGCTCCTCCTCCTCCTGCTGAAGGAGGAGAAGAAGAAGTGAGAGAGATGGAGAGGGAGGGAGGAGAGAGGGAGAGAGAGGGAGAGGAGAGAGGGAGGAGAGAGGGAGAGAGAGGGAGAGGAGAGAACAGAGCTCAGACTATCAGAGAGAGAGAGAGAGAGAGGAGCTGAGTGGCAAACAATAGTTGAAGAACAAATCCAGGTCTGTGTGGACGTCTGCTGTCCCTCTGCTCAAGGTAAGACCACCGCTGTGTGAGGAGGAGGACGAGGAGGAGGAGGAGGAGGAGGAGGAGGAAGGTCAGAGCTCAGGAGCAACATTTAGATTTACAGTTATACATTTTAACAGCTTCTTGTCTGTGTTTGTTTGTGTGTGTGTGTGTGTGTGTGTGTGTGTGTGAGGGGAGCATGACTCAGCATTTTCACTGACAATCTTCATATATTTAATAATGTACATTTATATTTATTATATTTCTTTTCCACTGGAACCTGAATTATCAAAGAGATTAATATAAACTTTATATCCAACCTAATCTAATCTAATCTAATCTAATATCTAATATCTAATCTCGGCACAATATTGGATTTCAAAGGTAATCTCTGATATAAAAAAATTATAAAGAGGCTGAATCAGCTGCTGTTGCTCTCTATAACTGTATAACTATATCTATATATATCTATATAGATATAGTTATATATCTGATAAAGCATAAATAGAATCAATAAAACACCTTGTACTCAAACATGTGCATTAAATAATTGTGACATTAAATAAACTTGTTTGTCGTAATAGAACAAATGTAAATGTATTAAATATCTGCAGCTTATATATATGTATATATATATATATAAGTATAAGTATATATATATGTGTATATACGAGAAAAAGTATTGTGTGTGTGTGTGTATATAAATATATACACACACACACAATACTACACACACTGTTTCTTTCATCTTTTATAGCAAGAGTCTCAAACCCGCGGCTTGTGGACCACATGTGGCCCACCATTTAATATCAAGTTAAAATGAGTTATTTCTGTTTTATTTTTCCTTTACAGATTAATTTGGCCTCATAAATATGTTTAACAAACACTTTTATTTTGAAATTTCTGTGACATATTGTCACAAATATCGTGATTTCATTTTCAGCCCTCGTGGCTTTTACTGCCCCCTGCTGACCACACAGATACATTCACCTGAAAAACAAAACTATAATAGTTATAATGTGACGTCTAATCCAGTGATTAGGCTTAAAGATTATGATTAAGATTAAGATTATGATGGAATATTTGATCAGTAACATAGAAAATAAATTGATTATTGCACCTTCAATATTCTCAAACTGCTACATGGATTTAATTTAAATGTTTCCACACGAGCTTTGAATTTAAAAGGTTAGTTTTTATCAGTGCCCGTGAGCGCCCCCTGTGACTCTGCGATATCTACGTCACATGATCACGTCTTTATCTCACTGTTACACAGACGTTTGTAAACCACTCACTCTCACACACCAAACACGTGAGGAGTTCAGGCTCCTGCTTGTACTGCAGGTATTCTCCACTCTGCTCCAGTCCACAATCTGCAAGTGGTTGTGATTAGGACTGTGTGTGTGTGTGTGTCTGTGTGTGTGTGTGTGTGTGTGACATGATGAGTAATCTGAGGAAACATGTTTGTGTTGGCACCGCTGGAAACGCTAATCAGGCACTGACAGCATCAAGGCTGCACGGGTAATAGAGCTAACACACACACACACACACGCACACGCACACACTGTGTGTGTCTGTGTGTCTGTGTGTGTGTGTGTGTGTGTGTGTGAGAGAGAGAGGAGGTGTTTAAATGATAAATGAAGTGACTATAAAAGAAGATGATGATGGTGATGATGATGAGAGCAGGAAGAGGAAGCTGGGGGAAGAAAAAGATCCAGGTGGGAGGAAAAGCATCTGAGAAAGTGACGAGAAGAGTGAGGAGGAGAGGAGGAGAGGAGGAGAGGAGGAGAGGAGGTGACAGAGTGAAACTGAGATATGTGTGTGTGTGTGTGTGTGAGTGAGAGTGTGATGATGCAAACATCCCTCCAAGCCTCCTGTCTCGCTCTCTGTCTCTCTCTGTCTCTCTCTCCACTGTCAGTGACACCTCTGTGCAAACAAATAATGAAAAAAAATCACCTTTAAAGGGATAGTTCAGATTTTTGTGCTGTGCTCTCATCGCTTATAAAATCTGTTTCATTGCATTGTCCCTTTAAAATAACAGCATGTGAGGAACACACACACACACACACAAGTCAGTGTGTTACAAACACTGTGAGACAGATTTTTCCAACAGGAAACTAAAGTTTGTAAACCACTCACTCTCCCACACCAAAGCCCACAGAAAAAAACAGTGATTTTAACTGCAGGGACACAGGAGCTGCTGGTCCTCTGCTGCCTCGTGTGGTCACTTTGTGTCACTGAGGTTAATCTGAATGTAAGATTTCAAATGCAGAATTTTACAAAATTAGAACTTAGTGATGGAGGCAGCAGTGGATCAACAACTCCTGTGTGTGTGTGTGTTAAAATCACTGATTTTCTCTGTGGGCTTTGGTGTGGGAGAGTGAGTGGTTTACAAATCTTTTGTTAAAACAAAAAAAAACTTGAAGGGTCCCTTTAAACTGCTGGGGTAAGAAGAAGGTGATGATGAGGAGGAGGAGGAGGAGGAGGAGGAGGAGGTGTGTTTGAAAGATCGCACATTCCATCAGGTGAAGATAGACGGCAACGTTCTGCCAGAGAAGTGCGTGGTCGGTTCAGAATCTAATGTTTCATATTCACACACACACGCACACTGCATGTGTGTGTGTGTTTATTTGGACAGTGTTGAAGCTCTGATCGGCAGATCACTGTGTTTCACCACCACACGACACACACACACACACACAGAAAACCTGCTCCACTGTGATAAAACAAACACACCCATGTCAGCTGGCCCCGAAAGAGGGGACGACTGATGTGGTTTCAGGACTTTATCGTTGCTTCCCCTTTGTGTCTCCACGGTTTCTGAGAAGACCAAATTGTAAAGCTAACATGAGCTTAGCCGCGGCTCACACGCTGAGCTGTGATTGGCCGAACACGTCGCTCAAATCCACGCTGTTTGTATTATCTTCACTGGTGGGGGGATATATTTAGTGAGGAGCTTAGCTTTTAGGAGGCTGGCACACTGTGTGTATGTGTGTGTGGGGGGGGGGGACAAAAGAGAGAGAGAGAGAGAGAGAGAGAGAGAGAGAGGGGAAGAGCAGGTGTTTGTGTGTGTGTGTGTGTGTGTTTGTTTCAGGAGCTGGCGTCAGTTCAGTGGCGAAGCTTGGCACTCTGCATGCCAGCACTGTGTGTGTGTGTGTAGGACAGGTCCATGGGTGTGCCCCCCCTTGTTCCAGTCAGGAATCTGCCCTTTAGTTTATTAAAAGCTGGTGAAACAATGGAGGGAGGTGAGTTAGAGGAGGAGTGGAGGGTGAATCATGACATCAACTGTGGGCAAAGTGAAGCTGTTTGGGTGTTTGGGAGTTTTGGGAGCCTTGAGGTGTTGGGGTGTTGACGGTCTTGAGGGTTTGGGGAGTCTTGGGATTTTGAGGGTATTGAGATTTTTGGGAATCTTATGTTGAGATTTTGGGTAGTCTTGGGGTGTTGAGGATTTTGGGTGTCTTGAGGTGTTGAAATTTTGGGTGTCTTGGGGTTTTGAGGTGTTGAGGATTTTGGGTGTCTTGAGGTGTTGAGATTTTGGGTGTCTTGAGGTGTTGAGATTTTGGGTGTCTTGGGGTTTTGAGGTGTTGAGGATTTTGGGTGTCTTGAGGTGTTGAGATTTTGGGTGTCTTGGGGTTTTGAGGTGTTGAGGATTTTGGGTGTCTTGAGGTGTTGAGATTTTGGGTGTCTTGAGGTGTTGAGATTTTGGGTGTCTTGGGGTGTTGAGGATTTTGGGTGTCTTGAGGTTTTTGAGGTGTTGAGGATTTTGGATGTCTTGAGGTTTTGAGGGTTGCGGGAGCTCTGACCCAAATCTTCAGGCATTCACTCAACTGTACGCGGTTAGTGCAGCTCATACCACTTTCTATATGCAAGGCCTTTTATCCCTCCAGGATTCTACCTGTCATTCATACACTCCCCCTCCTCCCCCTCCTCCCCCTCCTCCTGCACTGTCCCATCCTGCACCTGTCATCAGTGAGTGTGTGAGTGGGGGAGGGTCAGTGACTCCCGGTGCCACCCTCTCCTGGACAACAAATGTGTACTCAGCTGCCAGTTTGACAAAGCAGAGGATTTTACCTCAGTCTGAACCATCAGTGTGTGTGTGTGTGTGTGTATGTGAACAAAAACCCATAAGTGAGGTGGGCAGAGGATATTTGTACATATATATATATATATCCTCGTCCTCGTCCCCCACTGTGAAGACTGAGGAGTTCTGTCACACCACATATGGTTTCAACAGTCGGAGGTTTTTTGTTGTTGTTGTTTCCTCTTGAACAAAAGTCGCGTTGTTATTCTTTATTTGCGCCTCAACCTCGTTTGGCTTTGTTACAGTTTCAGTGCATTTTTGTTTCTCAGAAGAAGAAAAAGAAGAAAAGTGCAGGGAAAACTCTGACATGAGATCTGTTTTTAAATGTAGTTTATAAGACCTTTGGTCTGTATTTGATTTGACAGGATTAGTGTGACGAGGGTATTTCGACCCTTGTTCATTCATTGATTTGATTCACTCACTAAATGTAAAATCGTGGATTCACACAGACTCGTTCAGGACCAAGAATTGGTTGCAGGAGCTTTATTTTGAAATTTGCTCATCCCTTGAAAAAAGGCTGGTTCACTTAGATAATATCAGGTTTTACAAAATTTGGAAAAAAAAAAGATAAATTATTCACAGATTTGCTCTCGTCAGGAAGTTAGGAAAACATTGGGTTAAATTGCTGAAAGCCATGAAATGAGATTTCATACAGTCAGAGATAAATATAAGTTTCACATCAGGCTCAAATCCAACGGAGACGCCAAGTTTTTATTGATTGCTTAACTTGAGGAACTGGAGTGGAAATATTTGAACCTGAGCAAAAATATTACACAAGATTGTGTTCTTTCGATTCCTCGGACGTCGCAAAACGAGCAAAAATGTTACAGGAAACTGTTGTTTACACTTTACTTTGTGGTAATAATGCTGGATTTAATGATGTAAGATAAGATAATACTTTACTGATAATCCAAAGACAGTAAAGGTAATAAAGAATAAAGATGCATTTTCATACATCCATGAATGTACAATATAGAAGATAATCACCATTGAGATTATTTAAAATAGAACAGACTTAATTCACCAGACTATATACAGTATAAGGTTAATATACTAGGATTACACCTTTCATTAACTTAATAATGAAATATGAAAACACATTGTTAGGAAGAAATTGTATTCAATATTTGTTGTTGAAGAAATTGGAAACCTACTAATTATTTGCATTAACAATTATTTATTGACAGTGTTCCATGATTTGGTTGATTATTAGCATTTTCTCACATGCTTTTATTTACAAAAAGTAAATTAAAAGTCATTTGGCATTTGTCATTTGGTTGTTTGTCAGGGGTGAATGTGGATTATTTTGTGGTTTTATGAGATTAGATTTTTTTGGTCTGAAACTCTGAGTGTGTAATGCACCAAATTTGATTTGCTCTATGACACATGATCCGTCTTTTAATGAGCAGTAAATGCAGATGTACAGATATACGTCTCCACACTTAATGTGTGTGTGTTTACGTGTCCTACATCAACCTGAGGCTAAATTATTATTAAAGTTCAAACCTGTTTTAAATCAAATTGAGCCCACGGACAGACCGGTGTGCTCATCGTGCCAAAGTCCAACAACTTTTCATTTTAACCTCATACAAATAAAGTTATAAAAAAAACGTCTATACCTGCTTTAGCTTCACATGTGGCTGTTAGCATGTAGTAGTAGCCAATCATTTCCTACATTACATTGAGGGCTACAATTCATGCTAAATTACTAGCATATCCACTGTGTGATAGATGTGGAAGGTTTATAAGCTATCACTAACCTAGACTAATGGCTAATTTAGCTACCTGACACTGCTTTCCTGCCTTATTTGACGCTAATGGAAGCTGTTAGCATGTACGTTGCGACATTAGATTGTGGGGTTTTACCACATTTATGTGTCATGTTTCCCATATAATGTAGAAGATCTATAAGATAGTGGTAACCTGGACTAAGCTAAATGAGTTTGTTAACACAGCATTTCTGACTTCAAATATAGCTGATAGCATGTCTAGCTAACAGTAAACATTCATTTTGTTACGATATGTTTAAGACTAGCATACTTGCTGTGTAGTGTGTTCCATACAATGAGGACGCTCATTTATCTCGTTAACACTGTCTAGCTAACTATCAACAGTCGTAGTTATTTTCCATACAATGTGGAAGATTTAGAAGCTATTGGTAACTTGAATTTGGCTAATTTAGCTCGCTAACACTGTGTTTCTTTGTCTTGAATTTAAATGTAACTGTTAGCATGTCCTGCTAACTGTAACCATTCACTGCTACATTAGTTTGCGGGTTCCACCATTTGTTTAGGACACTGTCGAAGATTAGCTATTGTTGACCTGTATGTTATTGCTAATCCAGATTTAGCTAGTGCAGCTATTTTAATTATTTACATATTGTTGTTGTTGTTGTTGTCGTTGTTTTGACTGAAAGATTCCTTGTCCTCATCTCTTGTTTTGTCGCCACGCGTCTCCACAAACATGAATTCCACATAAAATGCGAGGTTTTATCAGATTTAGCAGCCGAGCGTCTCGTGTGAATGATGTAAACGTGGGAGACTCAGCGCCGTCACCGTTCATTTATCCTTTTGTCTTCCATGTGGAAAGCATCAGCTGTAGCTCACTCCTTTAACACGTTTACAGCCGTCAAGAGCACGTTACGATCCCGTTTTACAAGAGTCCTTTTCTTTATAGCTCATCATCTGGGAACGTTAAACAGTCGAGGTAACATATTGTTAGTGTCAGCTGACTTCAGTGAACCCCGACATTAGATCTGATCTTCATTTTTGTACCAACGTTGAGTTGAAAATACAGAGTTGTTATTATTCCTGAGCAAAGTCAGAGATGTAACTGGAACCAGAATGAGTGTTGGGTGCAGTTCTTGTTGAATCTATTGTTCCAGGGTATTTTATTATGTTACAACGTCCACTCCAACTTTCTCTCCTGCAAACGTGAAGCCGTTACTCCCACTAACACTTGGCAAGATGGTGACAGTGAATTCAGGATGTGTCTTTTTCTTCTCACTCCCCGTTCGTCTTAGTTAGAATGAAATATGGAAACTGTGGAGTGTCTGTTTTCTACTGTTCTCCTCAGGTCTGGACCAGGATTTCGCTGTCGCTCATTCTGGTCCCGGTCTCTCTCTCGAAAGCCTCGCCCGTGACCTCGCTCCACCGTCTGACAGAGATAAGGTGGTTTTGGCTTCCAGCAAAAAAAAAAATCCCTTGTGTCACCGAGTGGAAAATGTGAGGATCTGAGTCGTGAGGGTTTTACGTGATGAGAAGTTTCTGTGAAGTGAAGCTGTTTACTTTAATCAGGCTGAAAACTCAAGGCTGGTTCATATCAAAGTCTTCTGTGGACATCTGCTGCCAACATGGACAAAGAAGCCCAAGGTGACAGAGTGAATTCTGAGCCAACACCTCGTCATCACAGCAGACGGGTACGGACGCCTCATCCCTCTCCTCAAGGACGGAGTTTGGAATGTTTGGAAAGTTTGGAAGAAGACGGGGGGGGGGCACTTTAAAGCTGCAGTATGTAATACCTGAGCACCACACGTCAGTGTTTGTCAGGAGAAGAAGAAGAAGAAGAAGAACGCTCCTT
>NC_081135.1:39033860-39038860 GCF_958295425.1 Solea solea
AGACGTGATAAAAGACGTAAACAAAGACGTAAACAAAGGTGTAAACAGAGACGTAAACAAAGACGTGATAAAAGACGTAAACAAAGACGTAAACAAAGACGTGAACAAAGACGAAAACAAAGACGAAATCAAAGACGAAAACAAAGGCGTAAACAAAGACGCAAACAAAGACGCAAACAGAGACGTAAACAGAGACGTAAACAAAGACGTGATCAAAGACGTGAACAGAGATGTAAACATAGACGTAAACAAAAACGTAGACAAAGACGTAAACAGAGACGTAAACATAGACGTAAACATAGATGTAAACATAGACGTAAACAAAAACGTAGACAAAGACGTGAACAGAGACGTAAACATAGACGTAAAAAGAGACGTAAACAAAGACGTAAACAGTGACGTAAACAGTGACGTAAACAGAGACGTAAACAAAGACGTAAACAAAGACGAGATCCTGAAACACAGGGGAAGTGAACCTTTAGGGAAGCGCAGAGTCGACGTGGCCCCGTCATGAAACCGCCCACCTGTGCGGGCCCCCCGTCAGGTCTGCTGCTGGTCCTGATGTGCTGCCCCCTGCTGGGCGTGGTGCAGTCGGCCAGCAGCAACAAGGCCAGTGATAAAGGACACACCTACCCGGGAGACTCAGACCCGCAGAGATGCATGAGGCACCATTTTGTGGAGACGATCACTCACCCGATATACAAGTGTAACTCCAAGGTGAGATCTCACACACACACACACACACACACACACTCACTTTCAGGTTCTTTTGTGTCTGAGGGTTTTTTTTTACGTGGTTGAGGAGGTGGTGACAGACGAGAATCCTCAGCCTGGACAAAGACAAATGGACTTAAAGTGGCGACAACACGTGTGTGTGTGTGTGTGTGTGTGTGTGTGTGTGTGTGTGTGTGTGTGTGTGTGTGTGTCACGGTCACAGACAGGCTTAGGTCACAGTGAGTCCGCGGTGGCGACACACAGCAGCTGACAGCAGGACATGACACAGGAGTCTGTTTAGGGAGGTGACAGGAATGTGTGTGTGTGTGTGTGTGTGATCACATACAGAACAGTGTTCAGAATCTGTGGCTCTGGATTAAAGCCTAAATTATTTCTATGACACATTTAAAAAGACAGTTCATGAAACTGGAATCATGACATCACATGATTTATGACATCATGAAGTTACACGACATAACATGACAACATGAAAACATGAAAACATGAAAACATGACATGACTTTGCATGGTATAACATTTAAGACAGTGGACACTTGATATCACATGATCAACATGTGACATGACGACATGAAATGACGTGACATAAAATGACATGTGACATTAAAATGACATGACGACATGAAATGACATGTGACATTAAAATGACATGACGACATGAAATGACATGTGACATGAAATGACATGTGACAGTAAAATGACATGTGACATGAAATGACATGTAACATGAAATGACATGACGACATGAAATGACATGTGACATTAAAATGACATGTGACATGAAATGACATGTGACATTAAAATGACATGACGACATGAAATGACATGTGACATTAAAATGACATGTGACATGAAATGACGTGAAATATGACATGACGACATGAAATGACATGTGACATTAAAATGACATGTGACATGAAATGACATGTGACATTAAAATGACATGATGACATGAAATGACATGTGACATTAAAATGACATGTGACATGAAATGACGTGAAATATGACATGACCCTGTGTTGTGTTGTGTTGTGTTGTGTTGTGTTACAGATGGTTCTGCTGGCGCGCTGTGAGGGTCACTGCAGTCACACCACTCGCTCTGACCCTGTGTTGTGTTGTGTTGTGTTGTGTTGTGTTACAGATGGTTCTGCTGGCGCGCTGTGAGGGTCACTGCAGTCACACCACTCGCTCTGACCCTGTGTTGTGTTGTGTTGTGTTGTGTTGTGTTACAGATGGTTCTGCTGGCGCGCTGTGAGGGTCACTGCAGTCACACCACTCGCTCTGACCCTGTGTTGTGTTGTGTTGTGTTGTGTTGTGTTACAGATGGTTCTGCTGGCGCGCTGTGAGGGTCACTGCAGTCACACCACTCGCTCTGACCCTGTGTTGTGTTGTGTTGTGTTGTGTTGTGTTACAGATGGTTCTGCTGGCGCGCTGTGAGGGTCACTGCAGTCACACCACTCGCTCTGACCCTGTGTTGTGTTGTGTTGTGTTGTGTTGTGTTACAGATGGTTCTGCTGGCGCGCTGTGAGGGTCACTGCAGTCACACCACTCGCTCTGACCCTGTGTTGTGTTGTGTTGTGTTGTGTTGTGTTACAGATGGTTCTGCTGGCGCGCTGTGAGGGTCACTGCAGTCACACCACTCGCTCTGACCCTGTGTTGTGTTGTGTTGTGTTGTGTTGTGTTACAGATGGTTCTGCTGGCGCGCTGTGAGGGTCACTGCAGTCACACCACTCGCTCTGACCCTGTGTTGTGTTGTGTTGTGTTGTGTTGTGTTGTGTTACAGATGGTTCTGCTGGCGCGCTGTGAGGGTCACTGCAGTCACACCACTCGCTCTGACCCTGTGTTGTGTTGTGTTGTGTTGTGTTGTGTTACAGATGGTTCTGCTGGCGCGCTGTGAGGGTCACTGCAGTCACACCACTCGCTCTGACCCTGTGTTGTGTTGTGTTGTGTTGTGTTGTGTTACAGATGGTTCTGCTGGCGCGCTGTGAGGGTCACTGCAGTCACACCACTCGCTCTGACCCTGTGTTGTGTTGTGTTGTGTTACAGATGGTTCTGCTGGCGCGCTGTGAGGGTCACTGCAGTCACACCACTCGCTCTGACCCGCTCATCTCCTTCAGTTCCGTCCTCAAACAGCCCTTTAAGAGCACGTGCTCCTGCTGCCGCCCTCACACGTCTAAACTGAAGGCCGTGAGGCTGCGCTGCAGCGGCGGGACGCGCATCACCGCCACCTACAGGTACATCCTCGCCTGCAACTGTGAGGAGTGCAGCTGAGGCGCCGCCACCACTGGCTCCGCCCCCCGCCCACGCCCACGCCCACAACACTCCAGACACTTTTTTCTTGGCCTCAAAACATTGATGTAAAACAATCCAGAGAGTTTTCCGTTGATTGTTGGGTCAGGAACTCGTCTCAGAGGACCAGAGGTTCTGCTGGGAGGGACGGTTTGGACCTGTGGTACCGCCCTCACAGCTGACCTCACAGCTGACCTCACAGATGATCTGGCTGTAGCCCTTGGGATGCTCACAGAACCGGTCAAACCTGCTCGGATCAGAGTCCATCATCATCATCGTCATCATCAGAAACAACAGCAGCAGACAAGAAGTAACATAGGACATGAAATGACAACATGAAATCACATGAAATGACAACATGAAATCACATGAAATGACAACATGAAGTCACAATGACAATAAATGACATAATGACTTACATGTAGAAACATCAGTGTATTCCTGCAGATCGTTCATGTCTTTTTTCATGTCATCACAAATATGGGTAAAAACCTCCACCATCTTCATCTTCATCATCATCATCATCATCATCATCATCATCCTCATCATCATCATCCTCATCATCATCATCCTCATCATCATCATCCTCATCATCATCATCCTCATCAAACGTCTGGTTAAAGATTTCCGTTTCCGTGAAAACGTTGCAAGAAGATCGGACACGTGATGACATGTGATGACACGTGATGACACGTGATGACACGTGATGACACGTGATGACGTGACTGAGGACAGCAGCAGTGAAGCGGCCAGTGGGTGGCGCTGTGGAGCCTCAGTAAACCATCATGTTATATTTGAATGTTTTCACTCTTCATCACTGGTCATGTGACCTCATCATCTCAAAAACTGACTTCATGATATTTTTAAGTTTATTTAAGATTTTTGTCTTCATTTGAAAAATATCTTTACATTTTTTCCTCTTTGAAATTCATATTTGTGTTTGCTTTAATCCAGTCCAGGTTAAAAACTGTACACAAGAAATAACAAACTGAAAATATTACAGATTACAGATTACATAATTAAAAAAAGATGTTAAACATTGAAATCAACTAAATCTGATCATAAAAGATTACATAAAAAACAATACTTAAAAAAACAGACATTACCAGATTACATACCCAAAAAAAAAACAGATTACATAAAAAACAGAACCAGATTATATACTTGCAAATCAGAATAAATCTAAAAAAACAGACATTACCAGATTACATACCTGAAAAAAAACTGACGACATGTTAAAAATCACAATACCAAATTAGGAACACAGATTACGTAAATACATAAATTGACAAAATCAGATTACAGAAGAAGGCAGCACCAGATTATATATTTATATATCAGATCAAACATTAAGAAAAAGACAACATCAGATTAAAAAACTGATTCCATAAGTAAACAGTGCTAGATTATATAATCATAAAAATGTGACATTACTGAAATAATAAAACAGATGACACGCGTGAAAACAGATTATAGATTTAAAAACAACAACGGAGGATCATATTAAAACCAGATTACACACACACACATGATTTTCAGAGCGTTACCATGGAAACAGTTACATACATTATCCAGACGTTTACTTTGGTTTTAAATGAGATTATTTTCTTTGCTTCTGTACAGTTGTTGTTGTTGTAATGTTGTTGTAGTTTGTGGATTAAACCTGGTTTAAATGTCGTTGTGAAGTAAAAGCAGATTAAATGTGTATGAATGAAGTTTGACTCTGATAATCTGTGAGTGTGTGTGTGTGTTCATGGTTCTCATAAACACGGTTGACGTCAGGACTCAGCCTGACGTCTTTGTTGTACTCAGATCTGAGACGTTTCTCCCCCGTGTGTGAAAATCAGCCACATGTTGTTCTGGTTCTGAGGACGTTTGAGTCCAGACGGAGGCGGACTTCACACGAGAGACCAATCCAGACCTCATTCTGGAGATGAATCTGATTTTACCCTGCTGTTTCCTCTCAGTGCGGCTCCCCT
>NC_081135.1:39043860-39086360 GCF_958295425.1 Solea solea
AGTCGGAATTTTCCAAGTTTTTATTTGACGTTTCACCTGGAGGGTGGAGCCAAGTTTATGTCACATGTTCCGTCTTCTTTCTGTTCCATTTCTTTTGATTCCAAAACTTTTTACACTTAATCCCAAACTATTTCCAGGCCTGGAAAACATTTCTCTGGAACTTCAAAACTTTTCCAGGAATATTTTTTTTATTTTTTGGACATGTGATGCAGGTGTTTGTCCAGAATCAGACTGATGTCCCCGTCTCACCGTTGTGTCCTCACACTGAGACGTTCAGGTGACTTGACAGACGTCCGTGCTTCCTGTCCCTCTGGACACGACGTCCGAGTGCTTGTCTGTCCTCTGAGAATTGAAATCAGTGTCACTTCAAATCTCTCAAATCAGTAAACGACGGCTAACGTAATCACGCGGCTAACGTAATCACGCGGCTAACGTAATCACGCGGCTAACGTAATCACGCGGCCGCCTCCTCTGCTCCTGTGTCACATTAGCTGCTCGTAATGACACCGCTGCCCTTTGCCGCCTCACAATGAGATCCACATATAACAATCAGTGTCCAATCAGAGGACGCCTGAGACGAGGAGGGGGCGTGTCTCTGTCTGTCAGGAGCCGCACGAGCCTCGAGGGGCAGCAGAGGAGACGCTAAACGTTTGTGACTGTCAGGCAGAGGACCCGCAGGAGAGAGAGGACATGCAGGAGAAGACAGAGAGAGAGGACAGAGAGAGAAGACAGAGAGAGAGAGGACAGAGAGAGAAGACAGAGAGAGAGAGGACAGAGAGAGGGAGCCTTGTCCTTGTTTCATCTCATTTGCAGCAGCAACAAAGACATGAGGAGTGAGACAAAGGTCAGACTGTCTGAGGACGAGTGGACATGCATCACAGTCATGTCCCTGCACGAGGACATTTAGAGGAGACATTCTGGCTTAGAGGAGGTTTATTTTCGTTCTGAAAGCAGAAACACATCAAGCTCTCACTTCTGCATATTTACACCCACAGATAAGAACCTGGAGTTTGACCTGTGATCATGTGACCATGTGATCATGTGACCCTGACTCTCACACACACACACACACAGTGAGACGTTTGACATTAAGTCATTAAACACTTTAATAGGTAAAATAATTATTTGATTGGAATAATTATCAAAGTCTTTTTTAAGAGGAATGCCCCTTTAAAACTATAACTGCTGACCTGGAGGAGGCGGAGTCAGCTCCACCTGTGATGATGTAACACTGAGTGTAACACTGAGACACAGGGATCTTAGCTGCTGGTCCTCTGCTGCCTCGTGTGGTCACTCTGTGTCACTGAAGTTAATCTACATGTTTTCAAAGGTCGTGAGCTCCTCCCCCTCCCTCTCTCTCTCTCTCGCTCTCTCTCCCTCCACAGGAAGTTCTCTCTGCCATCCCACCCTCTTCCTGTCTGTTGACCTCTCTAAACACAACCCTGCTCTGTCTTCACTGACGACTTAATTATCAACATCTCTCTCTCTGTTGACTAAAGGTTTTTATAAATATAATGTAATCATATACAGGTGATGATAAGTTATTATTATAACACTAAGAATTTAGGTGTTATTTTCCCATGCATACTTTTTTGTCTATTGTAAATTAAGTGAAATAAATAAACAAATGTCAGTCAATCTGTTGAAACATAAGAAAACTGTTTCAAACATTTCAAACAAACCAAACATTCTCTCACTTATAAAGTCTTTAATCGGTGTGACAACGTTTCCAGTTCTGACTGAAACTTCTGAGGAGAGTGGAGTTCACTGCGTTAGCTGGTTCTAAATCCTTGTGCTCCAATTTCACAATCAAGAATGTCACGGTTAGCATTAAGCGGACATCTCTATGGTTTAAAAGTCATCCCTCCAGTCTTTCCTGGGTCGGCCCCAAGGTCTCCTCCCAGAATGTCAGGAGGCATCCTCACCAGAACCTGAACCACCTCAGCAGCAGGTTCTACTCCAAGCTCTTCCCCTTCTCTCTAAGGACGAGCAGAGGAAACTCATTATTGGCTGCCTTGTTCTGTCGGTCATTACCCAAAGCTCATGACAGACCAGTTGAGTGTCCACATCACTGCAGACACCAGGCCCCAATCCAGAAGATACTTAAACTCCTCCACCTGAGGCAGGGTCTCACTCCTGACCAGGAGGTGGCAATCCACCCCTTTTCCAGCTGAAAAAACCTTGGCAGATTTCAGATTTGGAGGTGGAGTGGCTCAGTGGTTAAGACCGGTACCCTGTGTGCGAAAGACATCATGGTTGCAATGGTCGCAAGTTCGACTTCACCCCAGGCTGATTGTACTCAATTCCATTGTAAGTCGCTTTGGATAAAAGCGTCTGCTAAATGACATGTAAATGGAGGTGCTGGTCTTCATCCCCACCACTTTACTCTTGAAATATAATCCTTCCACCGTGACCTGGGTCGCCTCCAAGGTCTATTCCCGGAAGGACATGGCCAAAACACCTGCCTGCAGGGAGGCATCCAGGAGGCCTGAACCACATCAGCTGGCTCTGTGTGTGGAGGAGGGTGAGGAGTCCAAGCTCCTCATGTCTCTAAGGCTGAGCTCGGCTACCCTGTGGAGGAAACTCATTTTGGCCACCTGTGTTCACAATCTTGTTCTTCCGGTCATTAAGCAAAGCTCATGACCGTAGGTAAGGGGCGGAGTGTAGATGGAACAGGAAATCCACCTCAGCTACATCTTCACCTCAACAGACCAGTGGAGCGACACTTCCACAATCCAGGAGATACTTAAACACCACTTGGGGCAGGACCTCTCCCCCGGCCCGCAGTGGGTTATCCACCCTTTTCCGGCTGAGAACCGTGGCCTTAGTTTCAGAGGTGCCGATCTTAACCCTCAACTGCGAATGTTCTACTTAGCTCCACTGGCTACTCTTAGCTGCCTGCATCAAATTCAAATCACTGATACTAGCCTACAAAGTGCTTCATGGGTCTGCTCCCACCGCCTGAAATGCTCTTGTAAAGGCTCATGTTACCTCTCGACTGCTTTGTTCATCCAAGGATTGTGGTCTGGCGGTGCCAACAACCCGCACAAGACAATCCACACTCTTCTCATGTGTCGTTGCACGCTGGTGGAATGAGCTACCGAGCGCTACCAGAACAGGAAGAAGCTCTGAAAACCCAGCTCTTCGAAGAGCATCTTCTGTGCTCGCACGCACCTTAGCCCCTCCCCTGCACCTTAGCCCCTCCCCTGCACTCTCCCCCTCTGTCAGTCCACTTCTTGTATGTAGCTTGTTCCTCTCTTGTAAGTCTGCTAAATGCTTAACTGTTAAATGTTAGCGGTTATCGTGATGTTTGTGACGCCGCTTCATTCTAAACACACCTGCTGACAAACCTCGTGACAAACCACAAATGTTTTGTGTTTTATCTGCTGAGTGGATCGTGTCCTCGTCCTCAGTGTTCTTGTGTCTCTGCGTCGTCTCTCGTGTCTCGTCTGTGCCTGAATTTCAATCCAGCGGGTGATTGCGTGTCGATATTGCTCCTCGCTTCGTAAACAGCCATGAGTGTGTGAGTGTTCTGAGAACATGTGATTGCTGTGCGTCTGGCAAATGTCTCCCCCTCCCCGGATCAATACTCAGCCTTTTAGAGACCTGGTTTAAGAGGCTCACTTGTCACTCAGCTGCTATTGAGTTTTGTGTTCCTGCGCACACACACACACACACACACACACACACACACACACACACACACACGTCAGAGTAAATTTCACATTCACAAGTTTAACATGTCTCAGACTGTGGAGCATGAAGAGACTCACAGACAATCAAAAGCTCATGATTTATTTTTATTTTCACTCTGAGTGATGATGATGATGATGATGATGAGACATGAGGAGGAAAAACAGGTTTCAGCCACTGAAGAAGACTCACATGATGAGATCTGCTTGTGTTTGTTATATCTTTAAGAACGTGATCACGTCTTTATCTCACTGTGAGACAGACTTTTATAAACCACTCACTCTCCCACACCAAAGCCCACAGAGAAAACCAGTGATTTTAACGTCTCTCACACACACACACACACTCACACGCACACACACACACACACACACACACAGGAGTTGTTGATCCACTGCTGGATTCAAATGTCTGATTTTGTGACTTCAGCTTTTGAACGTCTTTGTTCAGATTTGCATTAGAAGCCAAATCACAAAGTGTTGTCAAGGTTACGTCTGTTTCCCTTTCACGTGTCTGAGAAGCAGAAGAAGTGGATTATTAGGTCAATCAGAGCCTGAAGGTGCTGATGTGGATGAGTGAGGAGCAGTGATGGTGAAGCAGGAGACACACATTCACCCACACTCTGAAACACTGAAGTCTATTCAGTGTGGACCATTTCTTCTACTTGGATTTGAACTAAATCATCAAACGCAGCAACACATGAAAAGAACAAGAGGTGGAGAGATGTGAGAGGGTGATTCTGAGCAGCTCAGTGAACATTTGTGAGTGGTGCAGTGAAAATGACGTCTGTCTGACTGTCTGTCTGTCTGTCTGTCTGTCTGACTGTCTGTCTGTCTGTCTCTCTCATTCTTTCTTTATGCTTCACTGTCTTCAGACCTCATGTTTACTTTTCTGGTCTGATCACAAGCAGCTGATGAATTCACACACACACACACGCACACACACACACACACACACACACACACACACACACATATACATATGTATAAATTTCAAAGGTAAATCAAATAGACATGTACTTATTTCTCATTCTAGTCATAATAATATGACTAAAACCCTTTGAAATGATGATGGAGTTATTAAAGTTTGTGTGCTGAGATGAAAGGGTTTTGTGTTTGAGGGAAAAACAAGGAAAATGAGACGTAATCTCAATCAATTCTGATCGTCGCTGAAGACAGAAGCTGTTTGTTGTCAAAGACGACGACAGACTGACCTTTAGTCTGCTCGGCTTCACACGTTCATGCTTTCACCACAGCATATGCACATTATGTCTGTATCTGTGACTTTTCCTGCTTTTAAAGGCTGTTTGATAATCATCATATTTATAATATTAAATAAATGTGTGAAATACACTAAATATTATATATACAGTATGTTGATTAGAAATTAAAAATGGAATTGACAAAATTCTACTTCTTTGTGGACGTATAGAATAGATCATTATTTGGCAGCCAGTCTCTTTGTGGACGTATAGAATAGATCATTATTTGGCAGCCAGTCTCTTTGTGGACGTATAGAATAGATCATTATTTGGCAGCCAGTCTCTTTGTGGATGTATAGAATAGATCATTATTTGGCAGCCAGTCTCTTTGTGGACGTATAGAATAGATCATTATTTGGCAGCCAGTCTCTTTGTGGGTGTATAGAATAGATCATAATTTGGCAGCCAGTCTCTTTGTGGGTGTATAGAATAGATCATTATTTGGCAGCCAGTCTCTTTTTGGATGTATAGAATAGATCATTATTTGCCAGTCAATCTCTGTGAAAGTAAAGCATGTTCTATCGGAAATGAAAGGTAATAAGTGTATTTTGATGTAATACAGATGATAAACAGTAGATTATATTTTATTTTACAGTGTATTTGTCACTCTCAAACATTTCATGAGTCCAGAGAAACAACCTGTGTGCATCTTTATATCCACATTTATCTCCTATATCATTTAAAAAGGACACATAGGGGTGCAGATTGTATTTATATGCTGATATTTATTGATATGAAATGATGGAGGCTGAGTGTGTTTACGCTCACTGTCGTTGTGTAACACAGGGTCAAATCTGTTTCAGTGTTGGTTAGAATGAAGAGAATCCAGGGTGAAGGGCAGGAAAACATTGACACAGATGTGGACGCCTGCTGAGCAGTGTTGTTTTTGGCAGCCATTTTAGATTTAGTCTTAGTTTTAGTCTTTTGGACTAAAACACTTATTAGTTTTAGTCACGTTTTAGTCATTTCTATATGTGATAGTTTTAGTCACGTTTTAGTCATTTCTATGTGTGATAGTTTTAGTCACGTTTTAGTCATTTCTATGTGTGATAGTTTTAGTCATGTTTTAGTCATTTCTATGTGATAGTTTTAGTCACGTTTTAGTCATTTCTATGTGTGATAGTTTTAGTCACATTTTAGTCATTTCTATGTGATAGTTTTAGTCACGTTTTAGTCATTTCTATGTGTGATAGTTTTAGTCACGTTTTAGTCATTTCTATGTGTGATAGTTTTAGTCACATTTTAGTCATTTCTATGTGATAGTTTTAGTCACATTTTAGTCATTTCTATGTGATAGTTTTAGTCACGTTTTAGTCATTTCTATGTGATAGTTTTAGTCACATTTTAGTCATTTCTATATGTGATAGTTTTAGTCACGTTTTAGTCATTTCTATGTGATAGTTTTAGTCACGTTTTAGTCATTTCTATGTGATAGTTTTAGTCACATTTTAGTCATTTCTATATGTGATAGTTTTAGTCACGTTTTAGTCATTTCTGTGTATGATAGATTTAGTCACGTTTTAGTCATTTCTATGTGTGATAGTTTTAGTCACGTTTTAGTCATTTCTATATGTGATAGTTTTAGTCATTTCTATATGTGATAGTTTTAGTCACATTTTAGTCATTTCTATATGTGATAGTTTTAGTCACGTTTTAGTCATTTCTGTGTATGATAGATTTAGTCACGTTTTAGTCATTTCTATATGTGATAGTTTTAGTCACGTTTTAGTCATTTCTATATGTGATAGTTTTAGTCATTTCTATATGTGATAGTTTTAGTCACATTTTAGTCATTTCTATGTGATAGTTTTAGTCACATTTTAGTCATTTCTATGTGATAGTTTTAGTCACATTTTAGTCTTTTCTATATGTGATAGTTTTAGTCACGTTTTAGTCATTTCTGTGTATGATAGATTTAGTCACGTTTTAGTCATTTCTATGTGTGATAGTTTTAGTCACGTTTTAGTCATTTCTATATGTGATAGTTTTAGTCATTTCTATATGTGATAGTTTTAGTCACATTTTAGTCATTTCTATATGTGATAGTTTTAGTCACGTTTTAGTAATTTCTGTGTATGATAGATTTAGTCACATTTTAGTCATTTCTATATGTGATAGTTTTAGTCACGTTTTAGTCATTTCTATATGTGATAGTTTTAATCACGCTTTAGTCATTTCTATATGTGATAGTTTTAGTCACGCTTTAGTCATTTCTATATGTGATAGTTTTAATCACGCTTTAGTCATTTCTATATGTGATAGTTTTAGTCACGCTTTAGTCATTTCTATATGTGATAGTTTTAGTCACGTTTTAGTCATTTCTATATGTGATAGTTTTAGTCACGTTTTAGTCATTTCTATATGTGATAGTTTTAGTCACGTTTTAGTAATTTCTATATGTGATAGTTTTAGTCACGTTTTAGTCATTTCTATATGTGAAAGTTTTAGTCACGTTTAGTTTACCTCATTTAAGGTCATTCTTTTATCAGATATGATGTCATGTATATTAATAGAAATGTGTGTGTGTGTGTGTGTGGCTGTGACATAAATGACAGTAAACACAGTATGAATGTTCTTTCCTCTGCCCTCACACCATCAGCACATCAGCTGGCCTGTGGTTTGTAGTGAAAGTGTTTTCTCTCTTTCTTTCCTGCGGTGGCAAAAATTTGACCTCCTCCCTTCTCCCTCCCCCCTCCCCCCTCCTCCCTTCTCCCTTCTCCCTCCCCCCTCCTCCCTCCTCCCATAGATTCCTCGATTTCAAAACAAGCCATTCAAGAAAAAAGAAAGAAAAGGCAAATGCCAGATAGATAATCCTGTTTTAATCCCTTTTTTCAGAGAAAGAGTTGTGAGCTTAAAAAAAGAGGAGGATTAAAAGATGAACGTTTGTCAGAGTTTGACAGTTTTCTCGCCCTTGTTTGATGTCTGTGTAAACTCTTCATGTCTGTGTGTGTTTGTGTGTTTGTGTGTTTGTGCATCTGCAGGTTTATGTGCAGCCAAGCTGTTGAAAGCTCACGGGCTGAGTCCTGTGGTGCTGGAGGCCAGGGATCGCGTCGGCGGTCGTACCTTCACTGTTCAGGTAAACCTGCTGCACCTCACCTGTACACAGGTCAGAGGTCGGCTGCAGTTGTGTTTCCATCATGGTACAAACGGTAAAGTCCTGGGTCAGGCCTGCATTTGGACTGATAACAGAACCTTTCCTTGGTCGGTGGGGGCTGTGGGCGGTGACGGTCTAACTGGTCTGGTCCCTCGAGGGGACGGTGCCAGAGACGGTTGGGGCCGATTGTTTTGGTACTCTTCCGGAAACTTAGCTTGTGAAGAAGTAAAACCAGGTCAATGAAACTTGTCAGGCATTAAAAACGTCTGTGATACTAATTGAATTATTTCATTCATTACTTGATCAAATTAGTACATTTTACCAAACATCTGTAGAAAAACGGGGTTTTAGCCCCCAAAGACCTTCATGCTGACAGGATTGTTCCAGCTTTATCAGCTGTGTAACAGTTGGCAGGTGAATGACCCGAGGTCCTGCCACGGGTCATCTGACGGTCCTGCCACAGCCACCACCCAAGGAAACACTGGTGGTGTTCACCACATGGTGACGGACCACAGATGGAATATGGCGTCAGGAAGTCATGGTGGACGCACACCAGGGTGGTTCTGAAGCAGATCCGGCTGGTTTTCCTGGGTCCAGATACAGAAAGTCAGTCCATGCAGTGGAAAGATCTTCTATTTCAAGGACATCCAAACAAACGCTGATGTGAGAAGTATGTAGACGTCAGGAAAATAAATGTGACCTCTGGATCGTCTTCAGGAGCTTCATCTGCTGCTGCTGTAAGTGCAGCTGACGATGACGACGCCCATACTGTGAGGAGATAGAAGTCATTTAGTATAACAGAAGTGTGGTGTGTAGAGTAAAGTGTCATCTGCATGGAGGTGAAACTCAACACCATAAATAAACCCCAAAAACTAACGGATCCAGGACAGATCCTGGTGGTACTCCTTACAGAGCATCTGTGATTTATATGTTTCATTGTTTGTTTGTTTGTTTGTTTTTTTTGTTTTTTAGAATAAGGAGACAAAGTGGGTCGATCTGGGCGGGGCTTATGTCGGACCAACTCAGAACCGCATCCTCCGATTGGCCAGAGAATACAACGTAAAGACCTACAAAGTCAACGAGGAGGAGAACCTGGTGCATTACGTCAATGTGAGTGTTCGACTGATCCGTGAATGTTTCCAGGAAATAACACAAACGTTATCCTCGACAAACGCGGCTCTGATCCGTCTGAAACACCTGAGACGTGCTGTCGTTTCTGCTGAGAAGTTCACGGCGTCTTTTGTCGCGTGCATCAGTGTCTTCAGACGTTAATCTCGGCCTCAGGGACTTCTCTAATGCACTTTGCCTTTTTCTGTGAGTGCTTGAAAGCATTGAAGGAAGAGACCCAGGCCATCGAGGGCTACTCCTGCTCCTCTAGTTCCAGATCACAGACGTGGTCCTCCACCTGATTTGATTTGACTGTGTGTGTGTGTGTGTGTGTGTGTGTCGCTCGCAGATCACTTATCTTCTTATCTGAACTTCAGTCGTTAGAACTTCAGAGACTTTGACTCTGTGAGTACGTGTGTTCTCTCACGTGAAACACGACATGCGTTCACTCCCTTCTTTCTCAGAAGAAACGTTCCAGACTTTCTACCAACAAACAAATAAATGTTAATCTGAAGGAAATCCCTGATTGTGTGGTGAGGCTGATGTAGCGCCCCCCTGTGGCAGGACAGGACACTTTTGGTTTGTAATCATCCGAATTTTGTTTGCGCTGACTAATTTTTTGTTTGTGATGCTGACCATGGGCGGGGCTAAGAAAGCTGCCTGCTGATTGGCTGATGGCGTCTGGAACGTGTTCTCCAATTTTCCTGCGTCGATATCCAACAAAACAATTGTAAATGTCTAACGTTAGATAATTAAAAACTCAGCAGGCAGAGCTTCGGTCGCTCATGACCCGCCCACCACTTCACTGTAGCTCCGCCCTCTCTCTGTAATGCTGCTCACACAGCAGTTCTGTCTCTTCTGTGTTGTTTATTTGTCCATAAAAAAGAGAGAGAGAGAGAGAGAGAGAGATAGAGAGAGAGATAGTCTCCTTAGCGACTATCTCTGTAAGATCCACTCAAAGACACACACACACACACACACACACACACACACACACACACACACCACTTGTTGCTTCCTGGCTGGTTGCCATGGCAGCGTACCTCATTAAAAGCTGCTGACTCCTATCAGTGTCAGCCACTGTGTTTGTGTTTGTGTGTGTGTGTGTGTGTGTGTGTGTGTGTGTGTTCTCTGTCATAAACACTGATCTTGTCAGGACCAGTCGTCCTCATGGAGACCGAAACCTGGTCCTAATGAAGCAGAAGTTCATTTCTGAGGAACTAGTTAAGGTTTAGGACTAAGATTTGAATTAAAGGTTATGGAAAAAGAAGAAGTTTGTGTGTGTGTGTGCGTGCGTGCGTGCGTGCGTGTGTGTGTGTGTGTGTATGTATATGTGCGTGTGTATATGTGTGTGTGTGTGTGCGTGCGTGTGTGTGTGTGTGTGTGTGCGTGTGTGTGTATATGTGTGTGTGTGTGTGCGTGCGTGCGTGTGTGTGTGTATGTATATGTGTGTGTGTGTGTGTGTGTGTGTGTGTTTAAAGTGTCTTTATGAGTGTATGAGTGTGAACTTAACCACAGACACAGACTGCAGCAGTGTGTGAGTGTGTGAGCAGTGAGTGGAGCCATTGTGTGATTAGGGCGATAGCTTTCATCCAAGCCGCGCGGCTAATCAGCTTTTCTGAGGCAGATTATAATCCATCGGGCCACTGCTGGCTTCCCTTATCAGCAAAGTAGTGACTAACGAACAGCGTGTGCAGCTCTCAGCAGCACAGGGTTTATTCATGAGACTGTCAGAGATGATGATGGTCACGTGACCCGGGATGTCAAATAATCTGAATAAACAATAATGATCATAGTGAGGTTTTTTATTTCCACTCTAAATAAGTGAAATGAAGCGATTCTAGACGTGTGAGGAACAGACGAGCTTCATCTCCCTCCTTCACACCAAAGATTACCACTCGTGGATTAAGGCCCCGTTCACACGGCGACGCTTGTGGGTAAAAATGACAAAAGTGCCTTAAAAACACAAAGATCTGAAACCACCCTCCAGAGGGTCAAACTTGGATCTGCTCCGTCTACACTGGCAAGATCTGCTCCATCTACACTGGCAAGATCTGCTCCGTCTACACTGGCAAGATCTGCTCCATCTACACTGGCAAGATCTGCTCGGATCTGCTCACGTCGTGTTTACGTCACACACGTGTGGGATTATATCCATAAATGTACAGATAATATCACTGAACACAGAAGGATCTCTAATCTGTTTAAAGGAAGATTCTGCACATGCGCTCCTACATGTATCACAGCGCCACCTAGCTGTCTGCCATGCACACCCAATCCAATTCCACACACGTCTGCGTCTGCTGTTCAGACTGTCATGGGGGATTGTTCCACTTACAATTGTCCACTAACTTTAATACATATCTCAGTTGTGTGTGTGCGCGTGTGCGTGCGTGTGTGTGCGTGTGCTTGTGCGTGTGCTTGTGCGTGTGTGGGAGTGGTTTACAGACTGTGAGATAAAGACTCAGATCTGGTTTCTCTGTAACAGTTTAGACCAAAGTTTAAAGTCTGTGGGTTTTTTACTTCTTCCAGATTTATAGATTTATGAGGTGCAGAAGCAAAACAACATGAGCATGAGACAGACTGTCTGTCTGTCTGTCTGTCTGACAACAGCGTGGACTCATTCATCTCTGTCGCCGTCTTCTCTTCATCAGTTTGTTCATTAGTTATGAAGAGACACAGAAACACAGCAATAATCCCGGCATATAAAGAGCGTCTCATCACTGTGTGTCCTGACTCAGAAAAATCACAGTCGCTGAAGGTCGACTGAAGGTCACTGAAGGTCACTGAAGGTCACTGAAGGTCGACTGAAGGTCACTGAAGGTCGACTGAAGGTCACTGAAGGTCACTGAAGGTCGACTGAAGGTCGACTGAAGGTCACTGAAGGTCGACTGAAGGTCACTGAAGGTCACTGAAGGTCGACTGAAGGTCAAAAACACATCCACACTGTTTTAAAGATGAATCATCTTTATTGTGGATCCTCATGAACTTCACTTCACTTTGTGTACACACACACTTTATATATATATATATATATATATATATACATACACAGTGTGTGTGTAGTGTTGATGCCCGTGTGTTGTTTGTCATCACAGGGAAAGTCGTACTCGTTCAAAGGTTCCTTTCCTCCCATGTGGAATCCTTTCATCGTGCTGGACATGAACAACCTGCTGAGGACGATGGACCAGATGGGACAAGAGGTAACGACAGAGGGAATCTCCTCTGCTGTCCTGTCCTCATGTCTGTCCTCTCGCGTGTCCTCACGTCTCTGATGAATGTGTGTGTCAGATTCCCAGAGAGGCTCCGTGGAGAGCTCCTCACGCCGAGGAGTGGGACAAGATGACCATGCAGGAGCTCTTCAACAGGATCTGCTGGACCCGGTGAGACCACGGAGACCACGTGTCCCCCGTCCATCACGTCAGATCATGTCTGCGACAGATCTGTCCCACGCCGTGTTTACACCACGCGCTTCTACTGTAAAAAAAACTGCTGCTTTCATTCTTCTTCTTCTTCTTCTTCTTCTTCTTCTTCTTCCTCTTCCTCTTCAGCACCGTTCACCAGTTCGCCAAACTCTTCATCAACGTGAACGTGACGTCAGAACCTCACGAGGTGTCGGCTCTGTGGTTCCTCTGGTACGTGAAGCAGTGTGGAGGAACCATGAGGATCTTCTCCACCACCAATGGAGGACAGGTGCTGACCCTGTGTGTGTGTGTGTGTGTGTGTGTGTATAACGATCTCTCGTTTGTCGCCATGACGACCGAGGACTGGGTTTGTGTTTACGTGAGCTCTGACTCTGTGCTCATGTCCGGTCTGAAGCTCCGCCTCCTTGTCTCAGACGTATGGAAAACACAGAGAATTAGAAGAAGATTCTTCACGGACTCATTTACAACAGTGGTCAGCAACTGGTGGCTCGTGGGCCAAAATTGGCCCGCACAGCGTCAGTGTCTGGTCCCACTGATGATTTCTTTTTAATGATTTGTTCATCTTCACACAGAACTCAATAATTATTACCAGTGACTCTTCTATAAGCCCCTCCCCTTCCATGACTAACTCCTCCTCCTTTGTCTCCGCCCCTGCCTGCAGGAGAGGAAGTTCGTGGGCGGCTCCGGTCAGATCAGCGCCTGCATGGCGAAGGAGCTCGGAGAGCGAGTGAAGCTTCAGTCTCCGGTTTACAGGATCGACCAGACTGGAGACGCCGTGGTGGTGGAGACGGTGGACGGACAGACCTACAAGGTAAACGGGGACGTGAGGACGTGAGGACGTGAGGACGTGAACTCAGGGAGAGCAGAGACACACACACACTGTAAACCACTCACTCTCCCACACCAAAGCCCACAGAGAAAACTGTGTGTCTGCGTGTGTGTGTGTGTGTGTGAAAGTATGTGTGTATGTGTGTGTGTGTGTGTGTGTGTGTGTGTGCGTGTGTGTCTGTGTGTGTGTGTGAAAGTATGTGTGTGTGTGTGTGTGTGTGTGTGGGAGAGTGAGTGTGTGTGTGTGTGTGTGCGTGTGTGGGAGAGTGAGTGGTTTACAAGTTTTAAATCAACAAGATTGAAGCGTTGTTTTCTGTGAGCTTTAATTTCATATTAAGACAAAGTTTTGATTTTATTTGACATTTCTTTTCTTTTAAAGGCAAAAAAAAGAAAAAAAAAAAGTGAAACTATTTCACTTTGTTAAAAAGCTGTTTTTGCTCTGCTCAATCTTTTATCTCTGCAGTATTTTTCCCAGCATGCTCTCTGGTTAAACATTTACATTTACTTGACAAGAACAAATAGACCTGGACACCACACACACACACACACATACACACACACGGGTCTCTACTGCCACCTGCTGGTTGTTTGGCTCATGTTGCACTTTGTCTCACTGTGTGTGTGTGTCTCAGGCCAAGTACGTGATTGTGGCGACCCCTCCTGGCCTGAACCTGAAGATGCACTTTAACCCCGAGCTGCCGCCGCTGAGGAACCAGCTGATCCACCGCGTGCCCATGGGTTCCGTCATCAAGTGCATGGTTTACTACAAAGAAAACTTCTGGAGGAAAAAAGGTCTTTTATTTTCATGTTGTTCTGCTTCCTTTCAAAATAAAAGACTCAAATGCAGAATCAAGCATTTAAATGAAGAAGATGTAAATGAAGTTATTGATTAAAGTTGCTGTAAAGTTTTTTATATTATTATTATTTTATGTTGTTTATGTTATTATGTTTCAGCTTCGTTTGTTTTTCAGTCTCTGATTTTGAGAAAATCTTTCTTTAATTTTATTTTTTAAGAACAAAACAAACCTAAATAAAAATCCACTCATACATAATAATAAGAACATAAAATAATAAGATTTATGTGTGTGTGTGTGTGTGTGTGTGTGTGTGTGTGTGTAGGTTACTGTGGCAGCATGGTGATTGAGGATGAAGGCGCCCCCATTGGTCTGTCACTGGATGACACAAAGCCTGATGGGAGTGTTCCTGCCATTATGGGGTAAATAATAATATAATGTAATGTAATGTAATGTAATATGATATAAAATACTGTACCATACTAAACTATACTATAATATAATATAAAATACTATATTATACTATAATATATATATTTGCTATATATTTGCTATATTTGTTATCTTGCTGCTATATTTTGTTATCTGCTGCTATATTTTGTTATCTCACGTTATCGATACATAGTCATAGTTTCTGGAAAAATGCAAATAACATTTCTTATTCTTATTTTATTGTTAATATTTTTATTTCTCTTTTAAAATTGTTATTTATATATTTGTATTTTGCACCAAGGGAGTGGCACCCAAATTTCGTTGTCCACAAAATAACGACAATAAAGGCTATTCTATTCTATTCTATATAATAATAATAACATTAGTAATAATAACAATAACAATAATAATAACAACAAAAAAAAATAATAATAATAACAATAACAATAATAATAATAATAATAACAATAATAATAATAACAATGATTTCTTTTTATTTCTGCCTCAGATTCATCCTCGCGAGGAAGTGCAGGAAACTGTGTGATCTGAGCAGAGAGGAGAGGTGAGGGACATCAGGGACACAGGGACACGAGGACATCAGGGACACAGAGACAAAGAGACACATTTAATGACATTAAACTTGATGTTTGTTTTCAGGTTGAAGAAAATCTGTGAGATTTACTGTAAAGTTCTTGGATCAGAGGAAGCTCTGCACGTGAGTGTGAAACTCTGCACTGCACCTTTAAATCTGTCATAAAACAGAAAAAACACATCAAAGGGGGCGTGGCCACGGCAACCATTCACCACAAAACAGGAAGTGCCCTGTAACTCCGCCATACATGCACCGATCTGCTCGAAACGTCATAGGTGAACATGTCTGCAAGCCATGACCTGCACACAGGAAGTAGGTCATGCGAAACAGGAAGTGCCCTATAACTGGTTTGGTAAATGAACAAAGTGCTGCACTCCCTGACGTTCCTTTCATGATGCTAGTTTTTATTTTTATGTCTTTACATATTTCAATATTGTTTTTACGTTCACGTTAAATAACAGTGAAGGTTTGTTACTTCCTGTTTGTTTCAGCCGGTTCACTACGAGGAGAAGAACTGGAGCGAGGAGGAATATTCTGGAGGCTGCTACACCGCTTACTTTCCACCAGGGGTCCTCACACAGTTTGGCAGGTACACACACGCACACACACACACGCACACGCACAGACCATAATTAGGGACCGAGCAGTCACACAGTGGTGTGAGGACCTATTGAAATTCTAAAAATTACTATTATTTTTCTTTTGCCGCAACGACCCCTTAACGTGCGTGAAAACGGACGGAAATTGGCACGCACATCAGAACTGGCGAAGAATTTTATAAATGAATGGAATTGCGGAAAAAACTAATACAAAATGGCTCAGTAGCGCCCCCACAGGTCAAATGCCTATGGAGCAGGCCGAAATTTGGTGGGGTGATTGTTCGGCCCAAGACGAACAAGAAATCGGCGTCCATCTTGGTGTTTCGCAAGTTTCGTAACTGAACAAACTTGTCTGAGGGCGTTCATCGTAGCAACACGAAAAACACGTCAAATTGTTCTAGAAAGGCGTGGCCTCGGCAGCCATCGGAATTTTGGCGAATTTCGACGACTCGCCATGACACAGGAAGTACCCTGTAACTCGCCCATACATTGACCGATTAGGTCAAAACTTGATATGTGGTACCAAGGGCCCGCCCTGAACACGTCTGCAAGCCATGACCTGCACACAGGAAGTAGGTCGATTGAAACAGGAAGTGCCCTTTAACTTCGCCAAACATTGACCAATCGGCCTGAAACTTGATATGTGAGACCAAGGACCCGTCTGGAACATGTCTGCAAGTCATGACCTGCACACAAGAAGTAGGTTTTCCCAGACAGGAAGTGACCCGTAACATTGCCATACATTGACCAATCTGCACTAAACTTCACAAGCTTGATAAGTGACCCGGCCAGAGCCCAGAGCCCAGGTCTTACCTGGCATGCTGGCGGGAGTGGGGGCGGCGGCGGCTGCGAGGTCCCACACAACGCTGCTTACAGCTTTAATTTCAATTGTATGTTATTTGATTCTTCATGGCACTGATGTTAAATTTACTGTGTGTGTGTGTGTGTGTGTGTGTGTGTGTGTGTGTGTGTGTCAGAGTTCTGAGGGAGCCTGTGGGCAGGTTATATTTCGCAGGAACAGAAACAGCCACAGAATGGAGCGGTTACATGGAAGGAGCTGTTCAGGCTGGAGAGAGAGCGGCCAGAGAGGTGAGACAGAGAGAGAGAGAGACTGTGTGTCTGTGAGAGAGAGAGACAGAGAGAGAGTGTGAGAGAGACAGAGAGAGAGAGAGAGAGTTCCTTTAGCTCCTCCTCTTTATCCTCCTCCCCACTCTTCCTCTGTCTGCTGATTGACCCTCTCCTGTGTCCTCCTGCAGGTCTTGTATCTTCCTCCTCCTCCTCCTCACTGACCTCCTGTGTTCTCCTGTGTCCTCCTGCAGGTCTTGTGTGTGCTGGGTAAACTCCCTCAGAGTCAGGTGTGGCAGTCAGAGCCTCAGAGTTTGGTGAGAAACAGAAACAGAAAAATCTTCCTCCGTCTTCCTTCTCTGATGACGCTGAATAATAAATCCCTCCCTCCTCCACCAGGAGGTGCCGGCGCTCCCGTTTGTCACCACCTTCTGGGAGAGGAACCTGCCGTCAGTGGGCGGCCTCCTCAAGCTCGTGGGCGTCTCCGGCTTCCTGTGCGGAGTCACCGGCGCCGCCCTGCTGGCGTACAAGAAGGGTCTGCTGCCTGCGCAGCTAAGCCGCTAACGCTAACACCGCGAGTGCTCCACACTGCCACGCGGTGGCGGCTGTGAGCAGTACGGCAGGTTTTTAAAAGGAAACGTCCGAGAGACTGTGGAGCTCACACACGGTCATGATGACGTCAATCTGACTCAGATTAAAATAATCTATTCAAACTAATCATAGGAATTTAAACATATGAGACCATTAATATTCCACATTTTTGCCAATGACATTTCCATTCTTGATCACATGAGAGTTTGTTAACTCGCCGTGTGTGTGTGCGCGTGTGTGCGCGTGCCAGCGTGTGTGTGTGTGTGTGTGTGTGTGTCTGCTGATTTTAGGTGCTGATTTCCTCTGCATTAGCAGTTGTAGCTGTTAATAAATCAGAGATTAAAAGAGAAGAAAATAAGGAACTCTAACTGTCGACTAATCCCATAAAACTCAGCGGTGAAATAATCTGTGTCTCTTGTAACATCTCTGCACCAAATAAATGTGTCATTTGTGTAAAATAATCCCAGATCTTGGCTCTGCCGAGTGACAAATGATTCTAATGATTTTAATGTTTGTTGTTGTATAGAAATCAGCTGACGTGAGATCATCACGTCAACAAATCCAAATTATAAAAACAATATGATGTCAAACATTCTTTCTAAATGTCCCTGTTTTTATTCATACACACTTCCTGTACAACACAAAAACATATACATGTTTATGTACATGAGTATATATATATACTCATGTACATAAACATGTATATGTACATCTATACATGTTTATGTACATATATACATGGTTATGTACATGAGTATATATATACACATGTACTTAAACATGTATATGTATACATGTTTATGTACATATATACATGTTTATGTACATATATACATGTTTATGTACATGAGTATATATATATATATACTCATGTACATAATGTACATATATACATGTTTATGTACATGAGTATATATATATATACTCATGTACATAATGTACATATATACATGTTTATGTACATATATACATGGTTATGTACATGAGTATATATATACACATGTACTTAAACATGTATATGTATACATGTTTATGTACATATATACATGTTTATGTACATATATACATGTTTATGTACATGTACATATATACATGTTTATGTACATGAGTATATATATACACATGTACATAAACATGTTTATGTACATATATACATGTTTATGTACGTGTATATATATACTCATGTACATAAACATGTATATGTACATATATACATGTTTATGTACATATATACATGGTTATGTACGTGTATATATATATATATACTCATGTACATAAACACATGTTTATGTACATATATACATCTTTATGTACGTGTATATATATACTCATGTACATAAACATGTATATGTACATGTATATTTTTATATATGTATATATAAAACTGCGATCTTTGCACACGATGTATTCGAACTAACTTCTCCTCGAGCCTCACTGCGATCAACGTCACATTTGGCGAGGTCACTCTGGACAAGATGGGGATAATGACGTTTAACTGTGTTTAACCGACGTTTAACGACGTTTAACTGTGTTCTCGTGTCAAACTGACGACGTTTAACTGTGTTCTCGTGTCAAACTGACGACGTTTAACTGTGTTCTCGTGTCAAACTGACGACGTTTAACTGTGTTCTCGTGTCAAACTGACGACGTTTAACTGTGTTCTCGTGTCAAACTGACGACGTTTAACTGTGTTCTCGTGTCAAACTGACGACGTTTAACTGTGTTCTCGTGTCAAACTGACGACGTTTAACTGTGTTCTCGTGTCAAACTGACGACGTTTAACTGTGTTCTCGTGTCAAACTGCGTTCTCGTGTCAAACTGTGTTCTCGTGTCAAACTGGCGACGTTTAACTGCGTTCTCGTGTCAAACTGACGACGTTCAACTGTGTTCTTGTGTCAAACTGACGACGTTTATCTGCGTTCTCGTGTCAAACTGACGACGTTCAACTGTGTTCTTGTGTCAAACTGGCGACGTTTAACTGCGTTCTCGTGTCAAACTGACGACGTTCAACTGTGTTCTTGTGTCAAACTGACGACGTTTATCTGCGTTCTCGTGTCAAACTGACGACGTTTAACTGTGTTCTCGTGTCAAACTGACGACGTTTAACTGCGTTCTCGTGTCAAACTGACGACGTTTAACTGTGTTCTCGTGTCAAACTGGCAACGTTTAACTGTGTTCTCGTGTCAAACTGACGACGTTTAACTGTGTTCTCGTGTCAAACTGACGACGTTTAACTGTGTTCTCGTGTCAAACTGACGACGTTTAACTGTGTTCTCGTGTCAAACTGACGACGTTTAACTGCGTTCTCGTGTCAAACTGACGACGTTTAACTGTGTTCTCGTGTCAAACTGGCGACGTTTAACTGCGTTCTCGTGTCAAACTGACGAAGTTGACCAGAACCAGGGTGTGTTGTTGGCTCGGTATTTGGGGCCAAAGACAAAGAGGGAGGAGGAAACCACACCCAGAGGCTCCATTTAAAGCTGCAGTACGTAACTTCTTGATGTTCGGATTCTGCCTCTTTACGTTGGGAATGACAGACAAAACTATCAGACCTGACTGAGGGAGCGCTTGTGTGTATACAGCAGCAGAGCAGGGGTGGGGGCGGAGCTAACTGCTGCCTGAGCGCTGTTTTTTAAGCGGCAGAATTTACTTGTGAAAGTTTGTTTGTTGTATGCGGTCAAAGATTAATTCTTCACATTCCAGATTAAAATGACAAGAAAACAATCTCAGTGTGGAAGTGAGAACGTGGGTGGGCGGAGCCTCCACAGCCGTGTGAATTAAATCCACCGTCTGACAGATTGAGAGGAAAATTGACAGAGTCAGATTTTATATCAAAGCAAAACTGAGGCCAGGAGGTATGTGCGTGTGTGTGTGTGTGCGTGTGTGTGCGTGTGTGCGTGTATGCGTGTGTGTGTGCGTGTGTGCGTGTGTGTGTGTGTGTGTGCGTGTGTGTGTGCGTGTGTGCGTGCGTGTGTGTGTGTGTGTGCGTGTGTGTGTGCGTGTGTGTCTCCTTCTGTTTGAGTCTTTTTAAACATGTGGACAAATAGAGATGATAACAGAGACGAGGTCGTCTCTCTCCCCCTGTCTCTCTCCCCCTGTCTCTCTCTCCCCCTGTCTCTCTCTCTCCCTGTCTCTCCCTCTCTCATCTCCATGACCTCATTCACATGCTTCACTGGACACTTGTTTGTGGAGCAGCAGCAGCTCAGAGTCAGAGTCAGAGTCCGAGTCCGAGTCTCGTCTTCTATCTGCGACACACAGGTGGAACCTGGAGGAGGAGGAAGAAACCAGAGACTCTTCAGAACGTGTTCACGTCTTTATCTCACTGTGAGACACTTTGAGAAACCACTCACTCTCCCACACACACACACACACCTCAGTTAACCTCAGTGACACAAAGTGACCACACGAGGCAGCAGAGGACCAGCAGCTGCTGTGTGTGTGTGTGTGTGTGTGTGTGTGTGAGAGTGATGCTAAAATCACTGCTTTTCTCTGTGGGGTTTGGTGTGGGAGAGTGAGTGGATTATAAACGTGTGTCTCACAGTGAGATAAAGACGTGATCATGTGACGTAGATTTTAGATTGACGACCATGTTTTCACCTTGAACACTTTTTTGGAACATAGTTTGTCTTCTTTTCTCTCTCTGTTATCACTCACTCACTCATTCACTCACTCACTCACTCATTCACTCACTCAGAGTCTTGTGTCTGTCATGAACAGACGAGGATGTTTCCTGCGGGAGATCAAACTGGAGAGCAGCAATTAAAACACAACACAGCTCTGTGTGTGTGTGTGTGTGTGTGTGTGTGTGTGTGTGTCCACCTTCCTCAGCACAGACTCACACAACTCCAGGTTACTATGGAAACTAAGTCTCCCTCTCTCGGTGTCTTCAGTCAGTCGTGGTCAGGCTGTGGCTCCTCACGTCTTCACCTCCGCTCCTCTCATTTCTTTGTTATCTCTTCATTAACACCACTTTTTCTCCTCTCCTGATATCTGACTCTCTGTCTGTCCTTCTGTCTGTCCTGCTGTCTGTCCTTCTGTCTGTCCTGCTGCAGACAGACCCAAAGAGAACATCAGGCCTGAGCTGGGAGGAGACAGGAGGAGACAGGAGGAGACATTTAATCGTGATTATTGCCACAGTGATATTTGTGATGATATGTCAAAATGAAAGTGTTTGTTTTGATAAACTTCCCAATAAAAACCAAAGTAAATCAGTAAATAATAAAAATACACGCAGCAATACGTCATTATATCTTGATAATAGGTCGCGGGGCCACATGACATTGATTGAGGGGACGAAAATGGCCCACGGGCTGCCAGTTTGACACCCGTGGACTTTCAGGGTAACAAAAACCTCTCTTCTGAAGCTAACTCCGCCCACTGTCTGATTTGGGGGAGGGGGGGCAGTGAAATCTGACACCGATTTTCAAAAGTGAAGCCAGTGGTGAAATGTGAGTGCAGTCGCTGGTGTTTGACCAGAGAGGGCAGCAGAGACACTACACTACACACGACATACACACCAACAGTGAGAGAACGCCGTGAACATGTGACGTAGAGATCGTAGACTTCTATAAAAAGCCTGCAGTGTCCCTTTAACATGCCTGCATGTGTCTCTTTGTGTCGTTGTGACTGTGAGAGCAGACGTGTTTGGTCTTGGTCGCAGCACAAACACAAAGACACAACATTTACTATTCACCTCGTATCACCTCGTCTCCTACACTTGTCACCTTGTCTCCTTCCTGCTGGCAGCACCTCTGCCACACACACACACACATACAGATCCGGTCCACATTGAGCCACATTGATTGGAGCTTTGTTAATAACATCAGAGTCAGTGTGAGGACGTGTCTCAGTGTCTCAGTCTCAGCTCAACACATGGATGACCTCCTGCTGGTCAGTGTGAGAATAACACACGATGATCGAGGACGCGACAGCTGTGGCTGCTCATCCGTTTAAAAACAAACAAACACATTTTACAATGTGTCCTCATTCATCTTTTTTTTATAAAAGTTAATATTTTGAACTCACAGTATGTACTTTCTGCCACTAGGTGTCTCCAAACAGAAACAGAAGACATTTTGTGCATTCCAGTTGTAGTCGGACGTTGGAAATTCCCACTTGGAAACCCAGATTCCAAGATGGCTGCCACTCGTACAAACACTGCGACGGACGCGTTTGTTTTTGTTTCTTTTATCTGAGCGGAGAATTACCCTTAACAGAGAAAATCACGTAAACGCAAAAGTGGCCTTAAAATAAGAAAATACAGCAGTTTTTTTCCCCTAAGTTTATGCTAGATGTGTTATTATAATTCGTACAAACACTGCTGCTTTTAACACTAATCGCACTTTGGTCGTATTAGTTTTCACGGTAAATCAGGTTTACACACTGTACTACGATGTTTGTGCCATTAAAGCAGGTTAACTCAGGTTAACCCGGGTTAAGTCAGGTTAACCCGGGTTAACCCGGGTTAAAGCAGGTTAACTCAGGTTAAAGCAGGTTAACTCAGGTTAACCCAGGTTAAGTCAGGTTAACCCGGGATAACCCGGGTTAAAGCAGGTTAACTCAGGTTAAAGCAGGTTAACTCAGGTTAACTCAGGTTAAAGCAGGTTAACTCAGGTTAAAGCAGGTTAACTCAGGTTAACTCAGGTTAAAGCAGGTTAACTCAGGTTAAAGCAGGTTAACTCAGGTTAACCCGGGTTAACTCAGGTTAACCCAGGTTAAAGCAGGTTTCCTGCTTTATTTTCTTCACTCACCTGTCATGTTGTTTCATTTCCTGTCCTCTGTCTCTTCCATGTCCTCACCTGACCTGTCCCTGATCTACCTGCCTGTTCAACCTGTTCAACAAAGACAACATGACGTCGTCTCTGTGACTGACTCAATAATGTGTCCTTCCTTACTGTGGACACACACACACACACACACACACACACACACACACATGCACATGCTGAGTCTAGAAGGGTGTGTTGGTTTGAGATAAGATCTTTCTGAGATTCCCTGATTTCTCTTATTCCTCAGCCAAATTGCCTGCTGTTCATCACCTCACACACACACACACACACACACACACACACACACACGCACACACAGAGTGTCATGGAGGTTTCACATAAAGGCTTTTCTGTGTTACATAAATGGGAGGACAAGCAAAACCTACAGCCACTGCTGCTGCTGCTGCGTTGATTTAATTCTTGTTTAAAAATCATAAATAAAAGAACGAGCTCATCTTCTTGGGTTTAGTGACTGCTCAGTTATTCACCATTAATTAGGCAGTCATCTGGCAAAGTATTCATCACACCAGAGCCCATGAAATATGAATATGTGAGATTTTAACATTTAACATTTAATATCCAGTCTGGACAGTCCAGTGCTACATATCTACGACTGTACTTTATTTCATCCTGGTCACAAATGTTTTCCATTCATTTTTCACTACATATTTATTACTATTCTGATTTATCTGAGAATTCTAAATTTAATCTGTGAATTCTGACTTTAATCTCAGAATTCTAACTTTAATCTGAGAATTATCTGACTTTAATCTGAGAATTCTCTGATTTTAATCTGAGAATTCTCTGACTTTAATATGAGAATTCTGACTTTAATCTGAGAATTCTAACTTTAATCTGAGAATTCTAACTTTAATCTGAGAATTATCTGACTTTAATCTGAGAATTCTCTGACTTTAATCTGAGAATTCTCTGACTTTAATCTGAGAACTCTGACTCTTTTTTCAACTTTCTTTCATAAACTCTTTTTTACTCTTTTTGTTTGTTTAAATGAAGTTAACATTTCTACAAAATGTGCCTTTAAAAGCCTCCATTCACTCACTCGAGCCTAGTGTGTCTTGCCCGGACCAATATGGCGGTGACGTTCGTTAACGTATAGCTACGGTGGCCCTGAGCGGTCAATGCGGCGTCTCCGAACATGGCGTCCGTCAACGCCGGAGTGGGAGGAGCTTATTTTTTTCTAGAAGCTCTCTCTCTTTCTCCGTGTGTGTGTGTGTGTGTGTGTGGGAGGAAGAAAACTAACTAAACTGCAGGAAAGTGTTTGTGGGAGAAGGAGCCGGATGAGCGGAGCTCTGAGAGGAGGACACCCGGTTTGTCAGTCACACCACACGGCAGAGGAAGCACGGAGGACTGCGTGTGTGGGACTCCGGGTTCAGGGCTCGAGCCAGAGCGCTGTGCTCCGTGTGTTACGCTCCGTGTGTTACGCTCGTGTGTGACACTCCGGTGTGACGCTCCGGTGTGTGTGTGTGACACTCCTGTGTGACACTCGTGTGTGTGACGCTCCGGTGTGTGTCCGCTGCTAAAGGCGGGAAGAACCGCGTCTTCACTGTCATGTTTGTTCGCTTTGCTTTTTAAAGCCACTGGAGGGAGAGACGGAGAGGGGCGGGGCCGTGGACTCCCCACAAACTGGATTAGTGAGCTCGATTCATCCACAGCGACGCAGCGGTTTTTCTGATGGGGGGCGGAGGGGGTCGACGACAGGAGGCAACAACTGGGATTTAGCAGCGTTTTTGTGGAAGCGCTGAGCAGCTGAACCGTGTGCTGCCTCCGGCTGCCCCCGCGCTCACTTCCGTCCTCCCGGAGCTTTTCACCGGGCTCGGGACGCACAGTTTCTGGGGAGGTGTGTGTGTGTGTGTGTGTGTGTGTGAGCTGAAGAGGGGGGACGGGTTCTTCCCCTCCAGCCGAACTCGGACTTGGACTATGGCGGACGACGACAGTCTGTTTGAAGACGTGTACGAGCTCTGCGAGGTCATTGGCAAGTAAGTGCTGCGTTTAAATGCATCTGTGCACGGCCGGTCCTAGGTGTTGTGGGGCCCCTTACACGATTGAGATTTGGTGCCCCCCTCTGCACCCCCAAAGAATCACCACAGTGGTTTTAATCAGTGTTGAGGACTTAAGAAGAATTTTAAAGAAAAGTAGCTTTAATACAATGAATGAAAAATGGCCGACTTCCTGTTGAGTTGAGGCCATGGGTCCAAAGGACTTTTTTGTTCGTCTTGGGCCACAGCATCTTCATACCGAGTTTCGGGAGGTTCGGTGTTACTTAATTTTGACTTGTTTTCACCTTCGGGGGGCGCTATAGAGCCCTCCTAAGGTGACGCATGAGTCCGAGCACAATGGCAGTCTTGCATTTTCACCTTTATGCACGTTAACGCCTCACAAATGATCTCAAAGTCAAATGATAATAAAAACAATCGCTTCCTCACACAAATCCGTGCTGGGAGCTGTTTCGGCCCCTGACGTTCGTAATCTGGCCTTAATTACGTACAAAACGATCGCAGTGACTCGACAGGATAGTGTCATTTACACGACGCTACAAAACAGAGTTCATATGTTAGTTTGAATAAAAACACATGATAAATTGTGCTTAAAAGTGTGTGTTTTTATGTTGAGTTGGACTGAAGTCGTGTGCCACTAACAGTCCTAATGATCATCAGTGAATGTTTACGTGTGTTTTAGGCTCAGTATTAACTTTCATGTTTTACAGTAGGTCACGTAATTAAAGGGGCAGTGCTACACTGTTACAGTAACCCACGCTCTTACCTGCTGTGGCTGTTTTTAAAGAGATTAAAGGGCAGGGAGTGAGTCTCACACACACACACACACACACACACACACACGTCTCACTCGAGCTGCTTTGAGAAAGCGTGTAAGACGAGGAGTGTTTGGTGTTAAGTACAGTTTTAGATGCAGATGTAAACTAAGGTTAGTCTGATTTGAGTCAGGGTTTGTTCACACTGTCAGAGGAAAAACAAGGTGTTCTTGTATTTCTACAAAGATTGAATCCAGGATGATATTGGATGGTCCAGACTGAAGTTCAGTGTTGTTATCTCACTTAATTCCAGGTTTATCTTCTTACCAAAGTAAAACACGTAAAATGATATTGTTTTATTACTTGTGTTGAGATGTTGGCATTGCCTCAGATGAGGGATCGTCTTGAATTGTTATTTGTTCATGATTATTATTAAAAAGGCAGTAAATGTAACTCTTTATTCTTCACCACTTCCTTCTGCTATTGTCATGTTCTTCTCCTCGTTCCTTAATCCTGGATTCGTCTTCTGCATGTTACTCTTTCCGTTATTTCTGTACACACAGAGGTGTAATACTGCCCCCCACAGTCTGGAGGTCTTCATCACACTTACCTGGACTCTTCCTCTCTCTCAAAGCTCCTCATCCATTAGATCTGAAATTGTCTTTTGTGTCACTCATACCAACGAGTTAGAGTTAGTGAGCGCAGGAACAGAGCTCACTCTTTACATTATAATATATTACAATTATAATTACATTATAATATTATGATAATTATAATGTATGAATATATTATAATATATTCATACATTATAATATTAATATAACATTTCTTAATAAATATGACATAGAAGATATATGTGTATATAAAGCTGCACACAGCTGATACACTGTAAAATAATGTTTATTAGATTATATTTTTTAGATCAGTATTGATAATATTTAGTGGAATAAATCTAATGATTATCAATGCAAACACATCATCCTAACGATATCCAGAATCTGAGACGATGATGACGACGATGATGATGATGATGATGATGATGGTGGTGGTGGTGGTGGTGTGTGTGTGTGTGTGTGTGTGTGTGTGTGTGTGTGTGTGTGTGTGTGTAACCTGGGACTTTCCAGCCTGAGACAGCGACACAAAGCCTGAAACTCAAGAAGAGACGCAGTCACTGTCAAAGCAGCAGACACTCACACACATCACTGCTGCTTTCATACCACACCCATATCACCCCTTCATCATCATCATCATCATCATCATTATAATATATAATGTATATGTGACGAGGGAAAATTACCAGCACATTCTTCCCATGGGAACTTTTTATAAACGTCTCCAGGTGTCCTGTAAACACTTTCAGTCACTTCTGTTGTGGGATTATTATGGGATTATTATGGGATTATTATGGGAAAACTGCTTTTTGGGCATGAGTATTTTTTTGTGGCAGTACCACGAGTGGCCACAGGGGGAAAATTGCTTCTGTTACAGCAACTTCAACCAAGAAGAGAAAATAACAGCATTTCACAAACTAAACAGTGTGTGTGTGTGCGTGTGTGCACGTGTGTGTGTGCGCGTGTGCACCTGTGTGTGTGTCACAGAAACCTGTTTAAACGTGTTCCCTGAACGTCCACATGTTCTTTGTCTTTCACTCAAACACAGACTTAAACACGTTCTGTTCCACGACGTCAAATCAAATCAAAACGTCCTCAGTTCACCATATTATGACAATAACTGTAAATAAAAGAGAAGATATTCATTTATATTCTATTGTTACCGCAGCAACAACAGTCAAAAATAAAGAGAATAAATAATAAAAACATGCATTTTTACATATGAATGTACAATTTAGAAGATAATGACTCTTGAGATTATTTTAAGTTTTAATATTTACAGTGTCAACCAAATTTATATGTGTTTTCATAATCTATTCATCAGTTTTTAATAATTAAAGCAAGTTTTCTGCTTCTTAAATGAAAATGGTTTCACATTTCAATACAAATACACTAAAGTATCATCTGCATAGAAAGACATGTAAACTGATCATCAACTATTTTGTAATTGATGAATCAGTTTGATTGTAATGATTTTTCAGCTTCTTAAATGTGACATCATTTAAACATCAAACACTGATCAATATTCTTTACACATTTTATGAGATGATGAACATAATCATTATCTGCAGCTGCACAATGGTTGTGTGTGTGTGTGTGTGTTGTCGAGTCTTGTTCACTTCTCTGCAGAAACAAGTTTCTCAGGTTTGTGTGGTGGTTGTGGGTTTTGTTCATTAAAACCATGAACCACCTTTAAACAGTTTGTTTTTCGGTTTCTTCCCACGAGCGACTTTGGTTTTAAGTGAGAAAATATTTATTTATAGACATTTTAATGATTGTTTTGTCATCTGCTGAAAATAGTTAGAAAAGTCTGTCTCACTGTAACTCTTCTAAAGAGATTTTGTTGAGTCTAGACGCACAGAAAACTGATTCATGAGGTTTGTAAAGCACTCACTCTCCCACACCAAACCCCACAGAGAAAACCTGTGATTTTAACATCACACACACACACACACAGGAGCTGTTGATCCACTGCTGCCTCCGCCACTAAGTTCAAATTTGAACTTATGTTTGTCAGATTGACTTCAGTGGCACAGAGTGACCACACGAGGCAGCAGAGGACCAGCAGCTCCTGTGTCCCCGCAGCTAAAATCACTGGTTTTCTCTCTGGGCTTTGGTTCACTGACACTCGTGACTCCACAAGCTTTGTCCTTTAAGGACAATTTGGCTGCTGCAGCGTGAGACGTCTCTGTGTCTCTGTCTCTGTCTCTGTCTCTGTGTCTCTGTCTCTGTGTCTCTCTGTCTCTGTGCTGAAACATGTGTGTGCCATCATACAGTAGCTTCATTAATGCAAATGGATTATGTCCCAACTGACCGTGTGTGTGTGTGTGTGTGTGTGTGTGTGTGTGTGTGTGTGTGTTAATATTTTCCATACTTCCTGAACTTGAGTTCCCATGGAAAGTTTCTGGAAAATGACCGGGAATTTCCCTGTATCTTTGCAATCCCAATGCTCATTCATTCCAAAATATTCCCATCTGTTATATTTCTAAAATTCCTGTCCAATAAATTCCGGGAATAAATTCCCCTAATTCCCATGGAAAAATTGGGACATTTCCGAAATTCCCAAACCTAAGTTCCCATGGAGGGTTTGTGGAAATGCACGGGGAATTTTCATCGTCTTTGTAACCACATGGTCAGGATAAACATCTTGATATTGTCCCATGATGCTTTGCTGCAGCTGATCACATGTCAGTGTTTTCCATGTTTTCCTGTTTCTTCCCTGTGAGCCGGACTCTGGCTCTCTTCAGTCTGAAGTGATCTCTGTGCTGCGAGCCAAAGCACACACACACCGTGGTTACCGTGGTTACAGCTGAGGCCTGATGGAACAAACAACACGGGGAATAAAATAAAGTTAGTTCATCTGAAGACAGAGTTGTTTTCAGGACGTCTGACGTTGTTGTGTTGAAGACTCGGCGTGTGGACATGATTCAAATATCACGTGATAATGTTTTCTTATTTGTTCTTTTTAAATGACTTTTACCTGGTGTTGTTGCGATAGATAGTCGTCTTTGTTGTTCAGTAGAAAGGTTTAATCGTTAGTTTGTTGTCCATTTTCAGTCTTATTTTTCCTCATGGATTCACAGTGGATCTAAGGCTGCACTCACAGCGCCCTCTGCTGGAGCCTCTGGTCGTTACTTCCGGGCTCTGTTTCTATTATACAACAATATCAATAACATTTGTTATTGATTAGATCCACTTCCTGTTTCTGAAAAACACCAACATTCCTAAAGCATAAATGCTAACAACGCTAATGTTTTAATGTGAGAAGCAGGTGACGCTGACGCTTATCAGCTGCAGATAATTCATGTCAATTATGAGTGAGTGAGTGAGAGAGAGAGAGAGGGAGAGACACTGCTGTTTAATGTGCTCTCTGCTAGACTGGACTCTTCCTGTGACACACACACACACACACACACAGTTACGTGTCAGACGTTAAGTGATGTCGTTCCCATGTGGAAAGTGGAGTCCATGTATTTCCTGCCACTCATTATTGTTCCTCTGTGTCGGGTTTTAATGGCTCCTCGCAGACAGGAAGTGATGTCATGTTGCAGCGATAAACACCGATCACAGTCAGTGGCTCGTATTAATCAGGAGAACGACCTCTACAGCTGTTACTTTTGAATGTTTATTTATTTTGCACAATCGTGACTTCAATATCATGATAATATCGTGTTGTGACATAAATATGATAATATCGTAGTGTGACGTCAATATCGTGATAATATCGTGTTGTGACATAAATATGATAATATCGTAGTGTGACGTCAATATCGTGATAATATCGTGTTGTGACATTAATATGATAATATCGTAATGTGACTTCAATATAGTGATAAAATCGTGTTGTGACATAAATATCGTGATAATATTGTGTTGTGACTTTAATATCGTGATAAAATTGTGTTGTGACATAAATATTGTGTTGTGACATAAATATCGTGTTGTGACATAAATATCATGGTAATATCGTGTTGTGACTTAAATATCGTGGTAATATCATGTTGTGACTAAAATATCGTGATAATATCGTGTTGTGACTTAAATATCATGATAATATCATGTTGTGACTAATATGATAATATCGTAGTGTGACTTCAATATTGTGATAATATCGTGTTGTGACATAAATATTGTGATAATATCGTAGTGTGACTTCAATATCGTGATAATATCGTGGTGTGACATAAATATTGTGATAATATCGTGTTGTGACTAATATGATAATATCGTAGTGTGACTTCAATATTGTGATAATATCGTGTTGTGACATAAATATCGTGATAATATCGTAGTGTGACTTCAATATCATGATAATATTGTGGTGTGACATAAATATTGTGATAATATCGTGTTGTGACATAAATATGATAATATCGTAGTGTGACTTCAATATCGTGATAATATCGTGTTGTGACAAATATCGTGATGATATCGTGTTGTGACATAAACGTGATAATATCGTGTTGTGACATAAACGTGATAATATCGTGGTGTGACATAAATATCGTGTTGATAATATCGGTAGTGTGACTTCAATATCGTGATAATATCGTGTTGATAATATCGTGTTGTGACATAAATATCATGATAATATCGTGTTGTGACTTAAATATTGTGATAATATTGTGTTGTGACTTAAATATCGTGATAATATCATACCTTGACTTAAATATCGTGATAATATTGTGTTGTGACTTAAATATCGTGATCATATCATATCGTGACTTAAATATCATGATAAAATCGTGTTGTGACATAAATATCGTGATAATATTGTGTTGTGACTTTAATATCGTGATAAAATTGTGTTGTGACATAAATATTGTGTTGTGACATAAATATCGTGTTGTGACATAAATATCATGGTAATATCGTGTTGTGACTTAAATATCGTGGTAATATCATGTTGTGACTAAAATATCGTGATAATATCGTGTTGTGACATAAATATCATGGTAATATCGTGTTGTGACTTAAATATCGTGGTAATATCATGTTGTGACTAAAATATCGTGATAATATCGTGTTGTGACTTAAATATCATGATAATATCATGTTGTGACTAATATGATAATATCGTAGTGTGACTTCAATATTGTGATAATATCGTGTTGTGACATAAATATTGTGATAATATCGTAGTGTGACTTCAATATCGTGATAATATCGTGGTGTGACATAAATATTGTGATAATATCGTGTTGTGACTAATATGATAATATCGTAGTGTGACTTCAATATTGTGATAATATCGTGTTGTGACATAAATATCGTGATAATATCGTAGTGTGACTTCAATATCATGATAATATTGTGGTGTGACATAAATATTGTGATAATATCGTGTTGTGACATAAATATGATAATATCGTAGTGTGACTTCAATATCGTGATAATATCGTGTTGTGACAAATATCGTGATGATATCGTGTTGTGACATAAACGTGATAATATCGTGTTGTGACATAAACGTGATAATATCGTGGTGTGACATAAATATCGTGTTGATAATATCGGTAGTGTGACTTCAATATCGTGATAATATCGTGTTGATAATATCGTGTTGTGACATAAATATCATGATAATATCGTGTTGTGACTTAAATATTGTGATAATATTGTGTTGTGACTTAAATATCGTGATAATATCATACCTTGACTTAAATATCGTGATAATATTGTGTTGTGACTTAAATATCGTGATCATATCATATCGTGACTTAAATATCATGATAATATTGTGTTGTGACTTAAATATCGTGATCATATTGTGTTGTGACTTAAATATCATGATAATATCGTGTTGTGACTGAAATATTGTGATAATATCTAACTGTGACTTAAATATCGGACTGTGACTGAAATATTGTGACAGTATCGGACTGTGACTTAAATATCGTGATAATATCGGACTGCGACTTAAATATCGGACTGCGACTTAAATATCGTGATAATATCATACCGTGACTTAAATATCGTGATAATGCTGTATCATGACTTAAATATCGGACTGTGACTTAATTATCGTGATAATATCATACTGTGACTTAAATATTGTGATAATGCTGTATCATGTCTTAAATATCGTGATAATATTGTATCATGACTTAAATATCGTGATAATATTGTATCATGACTTAAATATCGTGATAATATCGGACTGTGACTTAAATATTGTGATGAAATCGTGTCTTGGTGTCTCAGAATAAAATCAAACATATTTAAAGACAAATTCTCAAACCTAAAAATAAGCTACAGTGTTTTTAAGGATTAGAGAGCACCGTCAAAATATTAATAATGATAATTTATTTTGAAATTGATTTAAGATCAAACATTCATATCATTTTAAATCGTGACAACATTTTCTGGACAAACATATAAAAGTCCACACACACACACACACACACGTCTTTGTGTGTCTCCCACTCGTGTCCTTGTCCTGTGTCTCTGTGACGTTGACACTTGTGATGAGACTGAAAGTGTCCTTTCTTTCTTTTTCTTTCTTTCTCGTGGTTAAAAGTCATGTGACGTCGGTGCAGCAGTGACAGGACAGGAAGTGATGGTGTTGCCGCCATCTGGAGCTCTGCAGGGGGCGCTGACGGCCTTCAGCTACATATGTTCTCTGTGTGTGTGTGTGTGTGTGTGTGTGTGTGTGAGTCAAAGTGGCCTAAGAATCAAATCAAATATGCAGTAGCTGTTTTTCCTGAACTTTGTGATCAATCATATATTTGAGGAGGAGGAGGAGGAGTCAGTCGTGTTCTCCTGATTTTACACACTGGTATTAACACACACACACACACACAGAGTAATATCAGCTGTGCTCAGCAGTTTCCCTCAGGATTGTAGAAGCTCTGAATTCAGCTCTGCTTATCGGACTAAACCAAACTCACAGCTTATAGAACACTCATTTACACACACGTACAACATTACTACTGAGGACACTCGGAGACATTAATACAGTCTCTGACTCTAACCTTAACCATCACAAACATCAGCATCAAAGCCAACAATGTCCAACCGTAGTTCAAAGTTAGAAAACATGCGTTCATCTCCAATATTTAGCAAACGTGTTGACCAGAGGAGTCTGGTGTATTTAGAGACGGCACGTTCACTGGGATTGACCAGAGGAGTCTGGTGTATTTAGAGACGGCACGTTCACTGGGATTGACCAGAGGAGTCTGGTGTATTTAGAGACGGCACGTTCACTGGGATTGACCAGAGGAGTCTGGTGTATTTAGAGACGGCACGTTCACTGGGATTGACCAGAGGAGTCTGGTGTATTTAGAGACGGCACGTTCACTGGGATTGACCAGAGGAGTCTGCTGTATTTAGAGACGGCACGTTCACTGGGATTGACCAGAGGAGTCTGGTGTATTTAGAGACGGCACGTTCACTGGGATTGACCAGAGGAGTCTGGTGTATTTAGAGACGGCACGTTCACTGGGATTTCAGTTCAGTGATATTTGTGTGTGAACTTTATGAAACATTTGCCAACTTCATTCTAGTTTTGTGCCCTTTTGTTTTTGTCTTTGCAGAGAACTGTGATTACTGACCAGTGAAATGGTCCTCACAGTCCACTGACTCACACACACACAACACAGAGGCAGTGCAGGAGGGGAGTCACTGTTATGTAAGGTCGTTTACAGCTGAAGTGAGTGTGAAATTAGAGGAGGAGGAGGAGTGCGTGTGTGTGCGCGTGTGTGTGTGTGTGTGTGTGTGTGTGTGTGTGTGTGTGTGTTCAAGACCAGAAGTCCCCATGGAGACTAAAACTTGGTCCTAATGAACCTCATTTCTGGGGAACTGGTAATGTTTACCACTAAGATTTGGAAGTAGAGTTTCCATTGAAGTAGAGTTTGTATCTATTGAAGTAGAGTTTGTATCTATTGAAGTGCAGTGTGTTTTCTTGTATTTGTTACGTCTGGAGTTGTGTTATGGTTAAGATTAGTGATGAGGCTTTGTTTAGTCTGTTTAAATAAATAAGTCTGAACAAGAATAGCTGCACAAACCTGTGTGTGTGTGTGTGTGTGTGTGTCAGCGGCATCATTAAGTTTTATGGACCTGAGCTCGGAGGAAATGGTTGAGCCAATCTGCTGACCACTGTGCACTTTCTCTAACACACACACACACACACACACACACACACAGGCAGACATGATTAATCGCAGACAGAAATGTGATCAGACTCTCCGTCAGTGAAAAGACAAATTCCTGGTTGTTTTCTTGGTGAAACTCTAGAACTCTTTCTTTCTTTATTTCTTTCTTTCTTTCTTTCTTTCATAGTGGAAACTTTCATCATTGATCAGTGATCGATTATCTCAGCGTGTGTGTGTGTGTGTGTGTGTGTGTGTGTGTGGTCCAAGGAGCAACGACGTCATCATAAACCATGTTTATGCTTTAACTCAAAGTAAAATGATGAAGATTACTAAAGATGTCAGATGATGATGTCATTGTGATGTTTGTAGGACTGTTGTGTTTTAAACACACACATGAACAGATATAATCCAGAATAATCCTCAGAGAACAGAGAACATGCTTCAGTCACAGTTGTGATGGTTTGTGGTCGACTGAGTTCTTTTTATATGTTTGTATTTTTATAAAGTGGCGTCTGTGTCACTGACTGCTGTTTAAATAAAGAGCAGTCAAACATGACCTCACACCGCAGCTCAAAGCTGTGTTTTTCACCGTTACCGTGGAAACCAGAGAGTCTGTGGGTTCTTGTTTCTCGCTCTGTGCTCTGGATTAATCCTGAGTGAAGATTAGACTTTACGTCAGTTTATCTGGTTTAAATAGAGGGATTATTTGTGATCATTTACTTCACTGTCCAGAGATCATAAACTGCGAGGTGTCTGTTTGTGGAACGTCACATGACTTCCTGCTCTGGTCACATGCAGCCGCTGAATGTGCACAGTTTAGATTTATTACAGAGGAAATAAAAGAGCGCTCACTTAGTGAATGAACTCTTAATGAAATGGTTTTTCACCGCGTGACTGATGTTTGGCAAGAAAACGCCACCTTTACATTTTATTTTCTAGAGGTTTTTTTATCCCTATATATGTATACATACATATATATATATATATATATGTATGTGTGTATATGTATATGTATATATATATATACTGTATATATGTATACATATATGTATATATTTAACATATACACACATATATATATACATTTGTATATATATATATATATATATATATATATATATATACAAATGTATATATATGTGTGTATTTAACATATATACACATATATATACAAATGTATATATATGTGTATATATATATGTGTATATACATACACATATATACACATATATATAAACTGTGTGTGTGGGCACAGTGCCGTTCATCCTCATCCTTCTGACGCTCAGAAGCTTTAGCTTGATCACCATCTGTTCAAGCAGACTGTACACACACACACACACACACACACACATGCACACACACACACGCACGCACACACACACACACACAGACAGTGAGCTCTACATTAACTGATTAGCTGATTAATGATTGTTTGATTGATGAAATGTAAACACACTCGTTAATGTGTTGATGATTAACTGTGAATGCACTTAAATACAGAGAAGAGGAAGAAGAAGAAGAGGAAGAAGAGAAAGGTCAGAATGACTGAAAAACTTCAAAATAAAAGTTAAAAGCTGGAAATGACTTTAATTTAAAGATTAAATGCAACAATACGTCAGGATTAAACCTGACAACATGGATGTGTAACATTTCTTTTTAAATTATGGATTCAAAACACAGAAAACCTTGATCTTTAATCCCAGGATTAAACCTGGAAACATGGATTTTTAACTTCAGGTGTAACCCCACAAAAATGTACTTTTTGGTTATGGATTAAACCTGAGAACATGGATTTTTAATGTCAGGATTAAACCCAGCATTTAAAAAATCATGTGTTTTGAGGTTTCAGGATTGAACCCTGGAACATGTATGTTTGAAAGTCTCTCCTGTGCAGCTGCAGATGTTTTAGTGTCAGACACGAGGAAGACAGGGAGGAAGACAGGGAGGAAGACAGGGAGGAAGACAGGGAGGACTGGTGGACGCGGGTTTGAGTGGCAGGAAGTGGGCGTGATGAGTTTAAAATAAAATCAAGCGCTCATTGTGACAGTGAAGGAGACTCAGCTGCACAGAGCGGCGGCCATTATGGCTCTTCAGTCATCGACAGTGAAAGAGCAGGAAGAGGACGAGAGGACGAGAGGACGAGAGGACACGGATGGATCCAAACTCTGTGGCAACACTGTTCACTCGTCCATGCTGAATATGATGAGTGAATCAAACACTTACAAAAGTCAAGTTAATATGCAAAAGATAAGATTTAGAACCTTGTTACGTTCCAAACTTCAGTCTCGGCCGCGTCCCATTCTGTAAATGTCAGCAGGTTTTATGAGAAGCATGCACCGTTCATGCTCTGTGGGCCGGCCTGTGGTGGGACAGGCTCCGCCTCCTCGCACGTGTGTGCGCGTCAGTCAGTGAGTTAGTGAGTCAGAGAGTGTGTTACCTGTGTTAATGTGTTGTTGTGTGTTGTTGTCGTTGTGCAGAGGTCCCTTCAGTGTGGTGAGACGATGCATCAACAGAGACAGTGGACAGCAGTTTGCTGTCAAAATAGTGGACGTGGCCCAGTTCACCTCCAGTCCAGGTCTCAGCACAGAAGGTGAGGACAGGACCAGGACCAGGACTTTATCATCATCATGTTACACACACATTCATTCATCCCTTCCTTCAATCAGTTCTTCATTCCTTCACTGTGTCCTTCATCCCTTCATTCTGTCCTTCATTCCTTCACTGTGTCCTTCATCCCTTCACTGTGTCCTTCATTCCTTCACTGTGTCCTTCATCCCTTCACTGTGTCCTGTCCTTCATTCCTTCACTGTGTCCTTCATCCCTTCAATCTGTCCTTCATTCCTTCACTGTGTCCTTCATCCCTTCACTGTGTCCATCATTCCTTCAATCTGTCCTTCATTCCTTCACTGTGTCCTTCATTCCTTCACTGTGTCCTTCATCCCTTCACTGTGTCCTGTCCTTCATTCCTTCACTGTGTCCTTCATTCCTTCAATCTGTCCTTCATTCCTTCACTGTGTCCTTCATTCCTTCACTGTGTCCTGTCCTTCATTCCTTCACTGTGTCCTTCATCCCTTCACTGTGTCCTGTCCTTCATTCCTTCACTGTGTCCTTCATTCCTTCAATCTGTCCTTCATTCCTTCACTGTGTCCTTCATTCCTTCACTGTGTCCTTCATTCCTTCAACACTCTCTCACACCAAAGCTCATCGAGAAAACCAGTGATTTTAGCTGCTGGTCCTCTGCTGCCTCGTGTGGTCACTTTGTGTCACTGAGGTTAATCTGAATGAAGATTTTGTGTGTCTGTGTGTGTCTGTGTCTGTGTGTCTGTGTGTGTGTGTGTGTGTGTGTCTGTGTGTGTGTGTGTGTGTGTGTGATGTTAAAATCACTGATTTTCTCGATGAGCTTTGGTGTGAGAGAGTGAGTGGTAAGAATCTTAGATATTGCTGTTTGAGAGTGTTTTACATAGATGATACACATTCACAACTTTCTCTTCTGTCTGTGTCTGTCTGTGTGTCTGTGTGTGTGTGTCTGTGTGTGTGTGTGTGTGTGTGTGTGTCTGTGTGTGTGTGTGTGTGTGTGTGTGTGTGTGTGTGTCAGATCTGAAGAGGGAGGCCAGTATCTGCCACATGCTCAAACACCCTCACATCGTGGAGCTGCTGGAGACGTACAGCTCTGAGGGAATGCTCTACATGGTCTTTGAGTTGTAAGGAGTCCACACACACACACACACACACACCTTTCACATCATCAGGAAGCTCTGGTATCTGAGGATTGAGGGGGGAGGGGCCTCGTGTGCAGGATTATCCAGTTTATATGAGAAGAAAGAGATGGGATTAAGATCGTCTGGCATAGGGGGGCGGAGTTAGCCTCAGAATGTGGGGTTTAGTTACTTAGACGTTAGGAAACTTTCAATATAAAGCAACCAAAAAGACAATATAATCTGCCTCCTGCCGCCGCTGCTGCTGCTGCTGCCGCCGCCGCCGCCGCTGCTGCTGCCGCCGCTGCTGCCGCCGCCGCCGCCGCTGCCGCTGCTGCCGCCGCCGCCGCCGCTGCCGCTGCTGCTGCTGCTACCGCTGCTGCCGCTGCCGCTGCCGCCACCTTGTGGTAACAGATGCAGCCATAGATTGTGCAGTCTAAAGATTTGTTTTCTAATCTCTATGAATAATCCCAGTAACTGGTAAAACAAGTTATAAATGGTTTCAGATTAGACTGAACTCTGGATGAAGGACTCTCTGATAACAAATATAATCTCCTACTTTCTCTAGACTTCCTGGATAAACGGGGGGGGGGGGGTGTATCTGCTGTAACAGCCTGGTTTAATTGGTGCAGAAGCTTAAAGACAATAAAGAGGAGGTTTCAGTAATTAACAAAGAAGAAGGAACAGAGCAGTTATTAGAGATTTAATCTGCTGTGAGAGCGCCCCCTCTGCCAATCACTGATCACTGCAGCTGCACAGACGCTTCAATAAAGACTCTGAAGTCAGTCTACAATCTCTACGTCACATGATCATGTCTTTATCTCACTGTGAGACAGGAAACTGAAGTTTGTAAAGCACTCACTCTCCCACACACACACACACACACACACACACACTCACTCTCCCACACCCACACACACACACACACACACTCACTCTCCCACACCCACACACACACACACACACACTCACTCTCCCACACACACACACACACACACACACACACACACACACACACACACACTCACTCTCCCACACACACACACACACACACACACTCACTCTCCCACACCAAAACCCACAGAGAAAACCAGTGATTTTAACATCACACACACACACACACACACACAGGAGCTGCTGATCCACTGCTGCCTCCATCACTAAGTTCTAATGTCTTATTTTGTGAATTCGGCATTTGAAATATTTCATTTAGACTTAACTTAGTGACACACAAAGTGACCACACGAGGCAGCAGAGGACCAGCAGCTCCTGTGTCCCTGCAGCTAAAATCACTGGTGTTCTCTCTGGGCTTTGGTGTGGGAGAGTGAGTGTAGAAAGATGACGACATACATGAAAATGATAAACTGTAGGTTGTTGTGACTCATTGGCGCCCCTCAGTGGTAGCACAGACATTTTCAGCCTCAGTCCACAGAGATGAGACTTAATTATAACTTCCTGTTTCACCTGTCACTGAAGTTTTCATTAGGATGACCTTTACTGTGATCTGACCTTCTCTCCCTCCCTCTGTCTCCCTCCCTCCCTCCCTGTCTCTCTCTCTCTCTCTCTCCAGCATGGATGGTGCAGACCTGTGTTTTGAGATCGTTAAAAGAGCAGACGCTGGCTTTGTCTACAGTGAAGCTGTGGCCAGGTAAAGAAAACTGAGACTTTATCTGCTCTGTGTTTTTATTTTTCTTTATTTAAAACACAAACAAATGAACAAAGATTGTGTGTGTGTGTGTGTGTGTGTGTGTGTCCTCAGTCACTACATGAGACAGATCCTGGAGGCTCTGCGTTATTGCCATGACAACAACGTCATCCACAGAGACGTCAAGGTAGGAAGCTGCTGCACATCTGCCCTCTAGTGGACAAAGTGTATAAGAACAACATGACCATAAAGATAATAATAGTTTTTATTACAATAGTATATATAATATATATTATAATAATAATAAATGACTTCCTGTCTGTGCTGAAGCCTCAGTCTTTACATCAATGATGTGAAGCGCGTTCTATCACTTTAATTTGGTTTTTGTTAAAGTCCCGACTGAACTGGATAAAATCATACTTTTATATAAATGTAAAATCTGATTCATAACAAAATAAAATTATATATATACGTGTGTGTGTGTATATGTATATAGATATATGTGTGTGTGTGTGTGTATATGTATATAGATATACATATATCTATAGATACATTTAGGTATATATGCACATACATTTATAGAGCAGCTTGTTTAGCTACAGGAAACTCCCCTGACTGAAGTCCCCTGTAGCTGTAGCTGTGGTTCCCTCCACCTGCTGATCTGACCTCAGACCAGCACTTCCTGTCACCAAACACCGCGCCGGTTTGCCATCGTTGTCGCCGCCTCTGTTGCCCCGGTTACATCGCAAGAGTTTGAAGGTTTGGTGACGGAAGATCTTGTCGAGCAGGACGTACATGACGGGGTCAGTGGAGCCTCTGAGCAGAGCCAGGAGAAACAGAGCGTTCTTCACCTGCAGCACACACACACACACACACACGCGCGTCAGTGTCGCTGTTACACACTGTCAAATCTGCTGAGTCAGCACAGTGGTGGTCACCTCCACGAAGACAGACATGGGATGACAGTCGTCGCAGATGCTGGCGCTCGGCGAGAACGTCGGTGGATCCTGGTGATGAGTCATGGACATGAAGATGGGTCTGAAGATGTTATACGGCAGCAGACACACGGACAGGACCACCTGAGAGAGAAACGCTGAGTCATGGTCAGGTCTTACACACGGACGGGACCACCTGAGAGAGAAACGCTGAGTCATGGTCAGGTCTTACACACACGGACGGGACCACCTGAGAGAGAAACGCTGAGTCATGGTCAGGTCTTACACACGGACGGGACCACCTGAGAGAGAAACGCTGAGTCATGGTCAGGTCTTACACACGGACGGGACCACCTGAGAGAGAAGCGCTGAGTCATGGTCAGGTCTTACACACAGGGACGGGACCACCTGAGAGAGAAGCGCTGAGTCATGGTCAGGTCTTACACACAGGGACGGGACCACCTGAGAGAGAAACGCTGAGTCATGGTCAGGTCTTACACACGGACGGGACCACCTGAGAGAGAAACGCTGAGTCATGGTCAGGTCTTACACACGGACGGGACCACCTGAGAGAGAAGCGCTGAGTCATGGTCAGGTCTTACACACGGACGGGACCACCTGAGAGAGAAGCGCTGAGTCATGGTCAGGTCTTACACACGGACGGGACCACCTGAGAGAGAAGTGCTGAGTCATGGTCAGGTCTTACACACGGACGGGACCACCTGAGAGAGAAGCGCTGAGTCATGGTCAGGTCTTACACACGGACGGGACCACCTGAGAGAGAAGCGCTGAGTCATGGTCAGGTCTTACACACGGACGGGACCACCTGAGAGAGAAGCGCTGAGTCATGGTCAGGTCTTACACACAGGGACGGGACCACCTGAGAGAGAAACGCTGAGTCATGGTCAGGTCTTACACACGGACGGGACCACCTGAGAGAGAAACGCTGAGTCATGGTCAGGTCTTACACACACGGACGGGACCACCTGAGAGAGAAACGCTGAGTCATGGTCAGGTCTTACACACGGACGGGACCACCTGAGAGAGAAACCCTGAGTCATGGCCAGGTCTTACACACGGACGGGACCACCTGAGAGAGAAACCCTGAGTCATGGTCAGGTCTTACACACGGACGGGACCACCTGAGAGAGAAACGCTGAGTCATGGTCAGGTCTTACACACGGACGGGACCACCTGAGAGAGAAACCCTGAGTCATGGCCAGGTCTTACACACGGACGGGACCACCTGAGAGAGAAACCCTGAGTCATGGTCAGGTCTTACACACGGACGGGACCACCTGAGAGAGAAACGCTGAGTCATGGTCAGGTCTTACACACGGACGGGACCACCTGAGAGAGAAACGCTGAGTCATGGTCAGGTCTTACACACGGACGGGACCACCTGAGAGAGAAACGCTGAGTCATGGTCAGGTCTTACACACGGACGGGACCACCTGAGAGAGAAACCCTGAGTCATGGTCAGGTCTTACACACGGACGGGA
>NC_081135.1:39091360-39098860 GCF_958295425.1 Solea solea
TGTTACCCCTGTGACCCGACCTCGGATAAAAAAATGGAGGAAATGGATGGATGGCATGTGAAAGTCTTCATTCTGATTATCCTCAGTGACACAAAGTGACCACACGGAGGCAGTAGGAGACCAGCAGCTCCTGTGACCCTGCAAGCTAAAATCAGTGATTTCCTCTATGGACTTTGGTGTGGGAGAGTGAGTGGTTCACAAACTTGGAAAAGTCTAACAGTGAGACAACAATGGGTTTTGAGGCTGACCTGTTGGACTGTGACCTGTCACTCTTTGAAATCATAAGCGTTGACCCAATAGCGATGGACGTGATCCAGACGAGAGCACACAGAGCGCTGGTCCACTTTGTAGACTTCAGTCTGTGCTGGACTCCAGCGGTGCGATGGATCTTCATGTATCGATCCACGCTGATCAGCCCCAGCAGCGTGACGCTGATGTACATGTTCATGTAGAAGACGTTTCCCACCACAGTACACAGGACCGGGTCCAGGTCCCACATGTTCCCTCGGCTGTGGTAGAGGATCCTGAACGGGAGACACGTCACCAGCAGCAGGTCCGCGAAGGCCACGTTGATGAGGAACACGCGCACCGAGTTCTTCTTCACACGAACGCAGAAGAAGACGCCGAGGGCGACCACGTTTCCGACCAGACCCAGGATGAAGATGATGGAGTAGAGAACCGCCAGCAGGATCTGCAGAGCTCCATAATCCACGCAGAGAGACTCAGAGGAGGAGGAGGAGGTGGAGTTTGTCGCAGTCATGGTGGTTTATCTGATCTTCAGCTCTGCAGAGACAACATTTGAGTCACTGTCACAGGTTTGTGTGATGATCGGAAAAACCTGTGTCAGCTATAGTCTGCGATCTCTGACCAAAGGGTGATTTTTCAAGAGTTCAGCGATCGTGTTGGATTTTACGCTTTTATTTTTCCTCTGAGAAACGAACACATTTGAGTTTAAAACTGTAGAATTTTTTTCTGACTCTTTTACTTCAGATTCATATGTATATTTTTTTTAATGAAGTTGTTATTTGTTGACTGATTTGAAATGACGGGCTGTAAATGTTTTATACTTTGATACTAGTCGAGACTGATTGTCAGGTCCAGTTTGGGAAAATATAATGATTTAGTGTAAAGAAAATGATGAGCCATATTTTAAAGAATGTTGGTATCAGCCTCCAAAGTGATGACAACTCTGTAGACTTTAAAATAAATGGAAATATTAAACATTGTGACACATGTAAAACATTGAATAATCTGTCGTTCACGCGTTTCTACGTCAGATTTAATGGACAACATCTGAAGAGAATGAGTCAAAGCTCTTACCTCGTCTGTGAAATCTATGAAAACTTCCTCTGGTTTCTGTGCTCGTGAAGAAGAAGTGCAAGAAAACACACACACACACACACTCGCTCTGGTATTTTCCCTTTTTAAAAACAGATCTGAGTCTTTCGCTATTGTTACTCGTCCCCCGTCTGCTTGTTACTGGGCTGGTGGACATGTGTGCAGCAGCAGTGTGCGGTCGTCGAGTCTTCCTCTTGAGAAACAGAGAGGAAGGACAGAGCTGAGCTCAGAGTGTCTCTGCTTCTGTCTCCCCACCACAGTTCTTTACTCTGGAACAATATACATGAATCTGCTGACAGCAGCAAGAAGACACTCCAGAAACAACCACAGAGTGTGTCCTCTGGTCCAACAACTTTGTCTTCTGGTCCAAAAATAACCACTGTATCTCTTCTGGTCCAAAAAGTTTATCATCTGGTCCAAAAAGTGTGTCCTTTGGTCCACAAAGTTTGTCCTCTTGTCCGAAAATAACCACAGGGTGTCGTCTCGTCCACTGCTTCAATAATAATCACAGTTTGAATGAGTTTCAATGAGGACATTTTTGACCGTAAGGTGTGTGAGTGTGAGTATTTTAGTTCACGTTGTTTTTCAATAGACTAAAAATAAAAAATACATGGAAACAAAATTGAAAACTTGCAAAACCTGGCATAAGTTTTTAACAATCTGCATGAAAACAAATGGTCTCTAAATTAAAAGCCAAAAACACGTTGTGATTAGAGTGTGACAGTAAACACATCGTTTATCTTTATTATCATTTCTACAGTCAAACAGAAAACACTGGAGATGTGTTTGTACTTCTTTTAAAAAATAACAAAAAGCAGCTTCAAAGTGACCTTCATGTTACATTTGAACAAGAACACAACTGTGCCTGATCTAAACCTAAATGGAATGGAACCAGAATTAATATAGAAGCGTGTGTGTGGTCACAGTGGCTGATGGTTGGGGCGTGTCCTGTCGCACATGTGATTCTTGTTATTTATAAAAGAGTGAGTCCCTCTTTAATTAGCTAAAGAGAAAACAAGCAAACATGAACTCACCCGTCTGTCTTCGTCTTCTCGTCTTCTCGTCCTCAGCCTCACTGTGTCCTGCTGGCGTCCAAAGAAAACTCGGCCCCGGTGAAGCTGGGCGGGTTCGGAGTAGCCATCCAGCTCGGAGAGTCAGGACTGGTGGCAGGAGGTTTGTTTGTGTCATTATCAGTGTCTGCTGTGAGCGCCCCCTACAGCCAGACAAAGACATATTATATATCTACGTCTTTATCTCACAGTTATGTATGCTTTCTCTGCGGCCCGGTACCAATTGACCCACGTACCGGTACCGGTCTGTGGCCCAGGGGTTGGGTCTGTCTCTACAGTAAAGAACAAGTGGAGGAAGTCCACTTTCACTTTACCAGGTTGAAACCAGCTCATGTAGTTTTCAGTTTCAGCGTGGAAATGAAAACGTTTGTTTGTTTGTTTGATTGTTTGTTCACTTTAGTTTCCTCTTTACACACAAAGAGTGTGTGTGTGACGGGGGAAGAGGTCATCTCACTGTTTTTATAACTGTACAATTAACATGTTCAGATAATGAGTGTGTCTGTGTGTGTGTGTGTCTGTGTGTGTGTGTGTGTGTGTGTGTGTGTGTGTGTGTGTGTGTGTGTGTGTGTGTGTGTGTGTGTCAGGTCGCGTGGGCACGCCTCACTTCATGGCTCCAGAGGTGGTGAAGCGAGAGCCGTACGGTAAGCCTGTGGATGTCTGGGGCTGTGGCGTCATCCTCTTCATCCTCCTCTCAGGCTGTCTGCCCTTCTACGGCACCAAGGAGCGACTGTTTGAAGGCGTCTGCAAAGGCAAATACAAGGTGATGAAGATCCACACTGCAGCTGCACCAGTGTCCTCATGTCACATGATCACGTCTTTATCTCACTCCTGTGTGTGTGATGTTAAAATCACTGGATTACAGACGTCAGTTTCCTGTGTGAAAAGTCTTTATTTGTGTGTGTGTGTGTGTGTGTAGATGAATCCTCGTCAGTGGAGCCAGATCTCAGAAAGTGCCAAAGACCTGGTGAGACGTATGCTGATGCTGGACCGTGCAGAGAGGATCACAGTCTACGAGGCTCTGAACCATCCCTGGCTCAAGGTTTTTATCACACACATGCACACGCACATGCACACACACACATGCACACACACACACACACGCACGCACGCACACACAAGAACAAAGTGTGAGTTGATGTGTTTCTCAGGAGAGAGACAGATACTCCTACAAGATCCACCTGCCAGAGACTGTGGAGCAACTGAGGAAGTTCAACGCACGCAGGAAGCTGAAGGTACACACACACACACACACACACACACACACACCGTGTCTGTGCTGACCTTGCACTGCTGCTGTCGTCCTGCAGGGGGCAGTGCTGGCTGCAGTCTCCAGTCACAAGTTTAACTCATTCTACGGTGATCCTCCTGAGGAGCTGCACGACTTCTCCACTGACCCCTCCTCCTCAGGTGCGTGACGAGGCTCCGCCCACCACGACATCACCTGACCCCTGTGTATTTTTACCACTGATATTTATTCATGATTCAAATGTTTGTCTGTGTTAACGCGGCTCACCTGACAGGACTGCTGGCAGCAGAACGTAGGTGTCACCACTGTGTGTGTGTGTGTGTGTGTGTGTGTGTGTGATGTTAGAATCACTGATTTTCTCTGTGGGCTTTGGTGTGGGAGAGTGAGTGGTTTCTGTAGATATCATGTATTTAAATGACAGTAGATCTTTTGTTCAGGGACCACAATCATTTCCTGCGTGTGTGTGTGTGTGTGTGTGTGTCACAGGTGCAGTGTCTCAGGTGCTGGACAGTCTCGAGGAGATTCATGCTCTCACAGACTGCAGTGAGAAAGATCTAGATTTCCTCCACAGTGTTTTCCAGGACCAACATCTGCACACACTGCTGGACGTGAGTCACACACACACACACACACATTCACATTCAGTGGATTTAGAGCATATTTTACAGTGTATTTAGAGCGTTTATTAACAGTGTATTTAGAGCGTTTATTAACAATGTATTTAGAGCATATCTTACAGTGTATTTAGAGCGTTTATTAACACTGTATTTAGAGCATATTTTACAGTGTATTTAGAGCGTTTATTAACAGTGTATTTAGAGCGTATTTTACAGTGTATTTAGAGCGTTTATTTACACTGTATTTAGAGCGTATTTACAGTGTATTTAGAGCGTTTATTAACACTGTATTTAGAGCATATTTTACAGTGTATTTAGAGCGTATTTTACAGTGTATTTAGAGCGTTTATTTACAGTGTATTTAGAGCGTATTTACAGTGTATTTAGAGCGTTTATTAACACTGTATTTAGAGCATATTTTACAGTGTATTTAGAGCGTTTATTAACAGTGTATTTAGAGCATATTTTACAGTGTATTTAGAGCGTTTATTAACAGTGTATTTAGAGCGTTTATTTACAGTGTATGTAGAGCGTATTTTACAGTGTATTTAGAGCATATTTACACTGTATTTAGAGCGTTTATTAACAGTGTATTTAGAGCGTTTATTAACAGTGTATTAAGAGCATATTTTACAGTGTATTTAGAGCATTTATTAACACTGTATTTAGAGCATATTTTACAGTGTATTTAGAGCGTTTATTAACAGTGTATTTAGAGCGTATTTTACAGTGTATTTAGAGCGTTTATTTACAGTGTATTTAGAGCGTATTTACAGTGTATTTAGAGCATATTTACAGTGTATTTAGAGCGTTTATTAACAGTGTATTTAGAGCGTTTATTAACAGTGTATTTAGAGCGTTTATTAACACTGTATTTAGAGCATATTTTACAGTGTATTTAGAGCGTTTATTAACACTGTATTTAGAGCATATTTTACAGTGTATTTAGAGCGTTTATTAACAGTGTATATAGAGCGTATTTTACAGTGTATTTAGAGCGTTTATTTACAGTGTATTTAGAGCGTATTTACAGTGTATTTAGAGCGTTTATTAACACTGTATTTAGAGCATATTTTACAGTGTATTTAGAGCGTTTATTAACACTGTATTTAGAGCATATTTTACAGTGTATTTAGAGCGTTTATTAACACTGTATTTAGAGCATATTTTACAGTGTATTTAGAGCGTTTATTAACACTGTATTTAGAGCATATTTTACAGTGTATTTAGAGCGTTTATTTACAGTGTATTTCGAGCGTTTATTTACAGTGTATTTAGAGCGTATTTTACAGTGTATTTAGGAGGTATTTACAGTGTATTTAGAGCATATTTACAGTGTATTTAGAGCATATTTTACAGTGTATTTAGAGCGTTTATTAACACTGTATTTAGAGCATATTTTACAGTGTATTTCAAGCGTTTATTTACAGTGTATTTAGAGCGTATTTTACAGTGTATTTAGAGCGTATTTACAGTGTATTTAGAGCGTATTTACAGTGTATTTAGAGCGTTTATTAACACTGTATTTAGAGCATATTTTACAGTGTATTTAGAGCGTTTATTAACACTGTATTTAGAGCATATTTTACAGTGTATTTAGAGCGTTTATTTACAGTGTATTTCGAGCGTTTATTTACAGTGTATTTAGAGCGTATTTTACAGTGTATTTAGGAGGTATTTACAGTGTATTTAGAGCATATTTACAGTGTATTTAGAGCATATTTTACAGTGTATTTAGAGCGTTTATTAACACTGTATTTAGAGCATATTTTACAGTGTATTTCAAGCGTTTATTTACAGTGTATTTAGAGCGTATTTTACAGTGTATTTAGAGCGTATTTACAGTGTATTTAGAGCATATTTACAGGGTATTTAGAGTGTTTCACTCTGAGAAGTATTTGCACATGTATCAGGAGTAGTATAAGTATAAAAACACGTCAGTATTATTCCATATAAAGTTCAGCTGTGATCAGTGTTTACAGTCGTCTCCTCTGTCTCACGCCTCCTCTGTTTTTGGGGGAAGTAACAATGTTTCCACTGTCGGCCCTCGGTGCCTTTCACAACAAGCACGGCACGGTCCACACACACACACACACACACACACAGACAGACAGTCAGACAGACAGACAGTCAGACAGACAGACAGACAGTCAGACAGACAGAAAGAGTGTGTAGGTTGTGAGTTGATGGACTGTCTCTGTCTCTGCTCTGGACAAACACAGTGCGTCTCCTGGTGAGTGAAGTTTCCTCTGGTTTCTTTAATCTGTGATGTTTAGAAAAGAAGAGACTCAGCAGATTATTCATCTGTGTGTGTGTGTGTGTGTGTGTGCGTGTGTGTGTGCGCGTGTGTGTGCGTGTGTGTGTGTCACTGTGAAGACCACAACCCTTAAAACAACAAAGTTGTCTCATGTTCTGTCTCACCTTAAAAGGGCTGTTTATGGTCTGGTGTAAGACCTGGTTTTAGAGTTAAAATAAGAGTCACTGTGTGTGTGTGTGTGTGTGTGTGTCAGTGTCATAAACACTGACTCTGTCAGGACCAGTCGTCCTCATGACCAAAACCTGGTCCTAATGAGGCAGAACCTCATCTCTGAGGAACTGGTTGAAGTTTAGGACTAAGATTGGACTTGTGGTTAAGGGTTAGTCATTAACTGGTTCTGGTTAAGTGTTAGTAATCAACTGGTTCTAGTTAAGTGTTAGTCATTAACTGGTTCTGGTTAAGTGTTAGTAATTAACTGGTTCTGGTTAAGTATTTGTCATTAACTGGTTCTGGTTAAGTGTTAGTCCTTAAATGGTTCTAGTTAAGTGTTAGTTATTAACTGGTTCTGGTTAAGTGTTAGTCATTAACTGGTTCTGGTTAAGTGTTAGTCATTAACTGGTTCTGGTTAAATCTTAGTCATTAACTGGTTCTGGTTAAGTGTTAGTAATCAACTGGTTCTGGTTAAGTGTTAGTCATTAACTGGTTCTAGTTAAGTGTTAGTCATTAACTGGTTCTGGTTAAGTATTTGTCATTAACTGGTTCTAGTTAAGTGTGAGTCATTAACTGGTTCCAGTTAAGTGTTAGTCATTGACTGGTTCTAGTTAAGTGTTAGTCATTAACTGGTTCTGGTTAAGTATTTGTCATTAACTGGTTCTAGTTAAGTGTTAGTCATTGACTGGTTCTAGTTAAGTGTTAGTCATTAACTCACGTCTGTGGAAGCACCAGCTCAGAGATTACCTGGATACACACAGA
>NC_081135.1:39108860-39153860 GCF_958295425.1 Solea solea
ACCATTCAAGTGTTTCATTAACCAAAGAAATCATTAACTTATTAACTAAAGTAAACAACCACACACACACACAGCTGTTTTACTGCATGATGTGTTTGTGTGTGTGATGCTTTCACGTCCTAGATTGCGTCTCGACCTCCAATCAAGGACAAAATGTCTGTAAAGGTAAGAGACAGCTCCACCCACCTGTAGCTCCTCCCCCCGTAAATAAATGAGGTCAGTGTCAGACGAGTGTTTACAAACAATAAACAAGCATAGACGATGCCTGTGTCATTAGTAACCAAACCCCTCCCTCCCCCACAAGACTCCACCCATCAGTCCTCACCCCGGCGTCTTCATTCACACGCCTCTGAACCCCCGGCCTGACCCCGTGACCTTTGTGTCCACAGATCTACGTGAGGGCACAGTTCGAGTACGACCCGTCCAAAGACGAACTCATCCCCTGTAAAGAGGCCGGCGTTCGATTCCGGGTCGGTGACGTGATCCAGATTATCTCCAAGGATGATCACAACTGGTGGCAGGGAAAACTGGAGAACATGAAGAACAGCACAGCCGGACTCATCCCTTCACCTGAGCTGCAGGAGTGGTGAGAGGGGCGGGGCATACACACTCACACACACAAGCCGTAAAGAGACGTTTCACTAAGCCTTACATTTTATAAAACATGGCGTTTCACAAAACACTACAACATTTCACAAAAACGCTACATTTCACAAAACACTACAACATTTCACAAAACGCTACATTTCACAAAACACTACAACATTTCACAAAACGCTACATTTCTCAAAACATTATATTTCACAAAACACTACATTTCACAAAACTACATTTCACAAAACACTACATTTCACAAAACACTACATTTCACAAAACACTACATTTCACAAAACGCTACATTTCTCAAAACATTACATTTCACAAAACACTACATTTCACAAAACACTACATTTCACAAAACACTACATTTCACAAAACTACATTTCACAAAACATTACATTTCACAAAACACTACATTTCACAAAACGCTACATTTCTCAAAACATTACATTTCACAAAACACTACATTTCACAAAACACTACATTTCACAAAACGCTACATTTCTCAAAACATTACATTTCACAAAACATTACATTTCACAAAACACTACAACATTTCACAAAACGCTACATTTCTCAAAACATTACATTTCACAAAACACTACATTTCACAAAACACTACATTTCACAAAACACTACATTTCACAAAACGCTACATTTCTCAAAACATTACATTTCACAAAACATTACATTTCACAAAACACTACATTTCACAAAACGCTACATTTCTCAAAACATTACATTTCACAAAACATTACATTTCACAAAACACTACATTTCACAAAACACTACAAAATATCTCAAAACACTACATTTTTCAAAACACTACATTTCACAAAACGCTACAATGTTTCACAAAACGCTACAACGTTTCACAAAACACTACAACATTTCACAAAACGCTACTTTTCTCAAAATGCTGCATTTCTCAAAATGCTACATTTCACAAAACGCTACATTTCTCAAAACGCTACATTTCACAAAACACTACATTTCTCAAAACGCTACATTTCTCAAAATGCTACATTTCACAAAACGCTATGTTTCACAAAACCCTACAAAGTTTCACAAACGCTACAAAGTTTCATAAAACACTACAACATTTGTGTTTCCTATAATGTTGTATGTTGACCTTTAGGGCCACCGTACTGATGGACATTGGAAGGACCGCACTAACGTGTGCGTGTTTGTGTGTGTGCGTTCACAGGCGTGTTGCATGTATAGCGATGGAGAAGACGAAACAGGAGCAGCAGACGAGCTGCACCTGGTTTGGAAAGAAGAAGAAACATTATAAAGACAAGTATCTGGCTAAACACAACGCAGGTACACAACAACACACACACTGTGATTCAGTGTGTTCAGATGTCTTATTAAAGACACTGTGAGAAAGTTTCAAGAACATGTGACTAACAGACACACCTGCTGGTGACAGAGAGTGTGTGTGTGTGTGTGTGTGTGTGTGTGTTAAATGTAACCATGTTATGCCTCCTCTCTTTATTTCTCTTGCTTTCTCCACTGAACGCAATCTGAATGTAAGTAACAGTGACATCATCATCATCATCATCTTCATCTTCTTCTTGTGTTAGTTGTGTGGTGTTCCTCCAGGAGCCACCAGGTGTCACTGCAGACACATGTTAATCCCAGGTGTAGCACTGCAGCTGTCAGTGTGTACGTCTGTTTCCAGTTGTCCACATGTCTCACGTCCTGTCTGTGTCTTTTTATGATGTGACAGTAAAGTCACATGTTTTAATGTGTCACATGTTTTCTCTCTCTGACCTTCAGTGTTTGATCAACTAGACCTGGTCACATATGAAGAGGTCGTCAAACTTCCCGCCTTTAAGAGGAAAACCCTCGTCCTGTTAGGTGAGACACAGAGGCCATATCACGATATTTAAGTCACAATACAATATTATCACGATATTTAAGTCACACCATGATATTATCACGATATTTAAGTCACACCATGATATTATCACGATATTTAAGTCACAATACGATATTATCACGATATTTAAGTCACACCATGATATTATCACGATATTTAAGTCACAATACGATATTATCACGATATTTAAGTCACACCATGATATTATCACGATGTTTAAGTCACACCATAATATTATCACGATATTTAAGTCACACCATATTATCACGATACTTAAGTCACAATACTATATTATCACAATATTTAAGTCACACCATGATATTATCACGATATTTAAGTCACAATACTATATTATCACGATATTTAAGTCACACCATGATATTATCACGATATTTAAGTCACAATACGATATTATCACGATATTTAAGTCACACCAGGATATTATCACGATATTTAAGTCACAATACGATATTATCACAATATTTAAGTCACAATACGATATTATCACGATATTTAAGTCACAATACGATATTATCACAATATTTAAGTCACAATACGATATTATCACGATATTTAAGTCACACCAGGATATTATCACGATATTTAAGTCACAATACGATATTATCACGATATTTAAGTCACAAATACGATATTATCACGATATTTAAGTCACAATACGATATTATCACGATATTTAAGTCACAATACGATATTATCATGATATTTAAGTCACAAATACGATATTATCACGATATTTTAGTCACAATACGATATTTAAGTCACACCACGATATTATCACGATATTTAAGTCACAATACGATATTATCACGATATTTAAGTCACAATACGATATTATCACAATATTTAAGTCACAATATGATATATCACGATATTTAAGTTGCAATACGGCATTGTCACGATATTTAAGTTGCAATACGACATTGTCGCAATATTTAAGTTGCGCTACGATATTGTCACGAGATTTAAGTTACGCTACGATATTTGAGTCATGATACAATATTATGTCAATATTTAAGGTACGATATTGTCACGATATTTATGTTACGATACAATATCACTGTAATTTATAGTTAATGATAAACATTTATTAGCTCATTCAGCTAAAGACAAAATGTTGATCTGAATGGGGCGGAGCTATACTCAGTGCAGTCTGTTGATTGGTCGACACACATCACTTCTTGTCATTGTATAAAGTGTGTCTGTGTGTTTGTCTCAGGAGCTCATGGAGTCGGTCGTCGTCACATCAAGAACACGCTCATCACTAAACATCCCGACAGATTCGCCTACCCCATCCCACGTAAGACGCACCATGTGACCATGCCCACAGGAAGAACAACAGGAAGTGTCACTGCTCACTTCCTCTGTGTCCTCTGTCCCACAGACACAACCAGACTGCCTAAGAAGGACGAGGAGAGCGGGAAGAACTACTACTTTGTGTCCCATGATCACATGATGCAGGACATCAGCAACAACGAGTACCTGGAGTACGGAAGTCACGAGGACGCCATGTACGGAACCCGACTGGAGACCATTCACAAGATCCACCAACAGGGACTCGTGGCTATACTGGACGTGGAGCCTCAGGTCTGTGTGTGTGTGTGTGTGAACAGGTGTGTGTGTGTGTGTGTGCGTACAGGTGTGAGACTCACTGACTGTGTCACCTGACCTCCATCAGGCCCTGAAGGTCCTGAGAACAGCAGAGTTTGCTCCGTACGTCGTCTTCATTGCTGCACCAACAATAACACCTGGAATTAATGAGGTAAACACACACACACACACACACAAAAACTGTGATTTAGTTTATAAATGTCACACATTTGTCGTGTTTGTGTGAAACCACAGCGTCTTCTTCACGCTCTGCTCGTCTTCATCTCGTCTTCATCTCCTTTTATTTTCATTTACTGCATGCGTTTGTTTCTTTGGCCCCGCCCCCATACCTCCCTCCTCCCCCTGAGACACCGCGGTGGTGTCGAACACTGTCAGTGAGTACAGTGATGAGACTCTGTGTGTGTGTGTGTGACTGGATTAAAATGACTCGTTACTGACTTTTCGTTGGTTAATCAGTTCATATTTCATCACTAGTTTCATTTCTGCGCTCTTAAAGAGACAGTGCAGGGTTTACTGTGCTGAGAGGAAACATGATCACGTCTTCATCTCACTTTAGTAAACCTCTCACGCTCCCACACACACACACACACACACACACACACACACACACACACACACACACACACACTGCTGCCTCCCTCACTAAATTCAAATGTCCTTGGTTCAGATTAACGTCAGTGACACACAGTGACCACACGAGGCAGCAGAGGAGCAGCAGCTAAAATCACTGGTTTTCTCTGTGGACTTTGGTGTGAGAGAGTGAGTGGTTTATAAACGTGTGTCTCACAGTGAGATAAAGACGTGATCATGTGACGTAGATGTCGACTGACACACTTGAGAAAACCTGAATTCTCCCTTTAAAGCATCTCTTTGATGTTAATGTAAAGATCTTCATCAGTGTCTCACAGTCTCCTCCTCCTCCTCCTCGTTCAGGACGAGTCTCTGCAGCGTCTTCAGAAAGAGTCGGAGATTCTTCAGAAGACGTACGAACACTACTTTGACCAGACCATCATAAACAACGAGATCGACGAGACCATCAGGTTCCTGGAGGAGGCCATGGATCTGGTCTGCACCACGGGCCAGTGGGTCCCCGTGTCCTGGGTCTACTGACCACGCCCCGCCCCCTCTCCTTCACGAGGAGAATAAAGACATCGGGAAGTTTCTCTCAGTGCTCTGACTCTGGCCCCTCCCACATGACCTCGTCATAATGTTTAATGTGTTAAAAAAAAAACAGAGAAAACAAAAGTGAATATTGTCATGTCTGTTTTAGCTAGTTTAGCTAACGTTTGTTTTAAAGAGACAGTAACGCGTCACAACGTCACCTGACTCCCTCCGTTAGCCTTGTTAGCTTCGGAAACAGTGCTAACAAGTTCACGGTACGACATTTGTCACCATGTGCTTTCCCAATGGCAACGCTTTCATTTTAACAAATGAGCCACGAAAAAAATGAAAACTGTGAGAAGTTTACATGATTCACAGTTTAGTCGAAACACGACTGTACGTCTACCTCCGCTACACTAGGTGGCAACATACGCCTCTTCAGCCACTTTCTGGTTGACCTCTTGACCTTTTACAACAACTGAAGCTGGTGGCTAGCTGTTAGCATGACAAGGAACATGGCAACTTCTGTAAAACTTAGCGCCCCCCTCTGGTCAGAGTGACCTCACAAACCTTGACATAGAGCATTGCTAGCATGACGAGCATTGCTAACATTAGCCCATGGTACGTTTTCTTGACCATTTTTTCCCCCGACAGTATTTGCTCTTCAAAGTTACAGACTGGACCTTTTCTCTTGGGAAGTTGACGTTAGCGTCGCGCTAGCATCTCGTTAGTGTCACATTAGTGTTATGTTAGCATCACATCAATGTCAATTTAGCATCATGTTAGCGCTATATGATACGTTAGCATCACATTAGCGTAACATTAGCATCAACTGTTCACGCCGCCGCGTGTTCACGTTCTGTCTCTTTTTAATGAATCCACAAATGTGTCAATGATCTGATCGAGGTTTTCATGCATGTGGACATTTGCAAGCGTCCATACTGTCCGTCTGTGTCCGTCTGTCAACCTCCGAGAAAGAAGAGGGTAAAAAAAGGTGAAGAAAACAAACAACAACATTCCAGATGTTTGGACAGAACGAGACGAAGAAAAACAAGACGGACGTCGACTGGACGCAGCTATGCATTCTGGGTGATTTTTCTATTAAAAGAAAAAAATGAATGAAAAACATTAAAAAAAACGGGGAAAGGTTGAAACATGTAGTGAAATGTTTATATGAAGAAAATCAAAATAAAAGTCATGATTTTTCTGTTTTTGTCCTAAATTTATTCATTTATTCATTAATTCATTCATTCACTCATTTATTCAGTCACTCATTCTGTCGTTTCAGAAAAGTGACGAGGAGGCAGAGTCGGAGAAACTGCACTGTCACTGTAAACAATCCACGCCCGTCACTTTTTTAATGTGTTCCTTTAACACAGAGGGTCTCAAACTTGTGGCCCGTGGCCCACATGTGGCCCAGCAGTCAATGTCCTGTGGCCCTACTCTTTTTCTATGATTATATATTTTACTTAACATTTACTTGACATTTTGTAAAATCAATATTTTCAGGGTGTGAACGTGAAAGTTAAAGGCGACATAGACCGGAAGCTCCAATTAACGCTGCGTTTGTGTGTGTATCTGCGTCATGACCTCGTTTATGAAACCCTAAAGTTTCAGAACAAACAGTTCAGCCACTGCTGAGAAAATAGTGTTGTATTGTTTTCCTGGGCTCTGTGAAGCGGATCGGCACTTCCGTAGTTTGATGTCGTCATCAGAAATCCTCACCACTCCTCTCACCACCGTAGCGCCTCCTGGTGCGGGCACTAGTCCGGGCACATCCGTACATTCAACCACAGAAGAAGAACTACTCTCGTTGTAGCTGCTGAGATGCAGAGCATCCACCGTGCCAGAGGGGGAGCTGTGTATCTGAGAGCTGGCCTATCTGTTACGTCACTTCCGGGTACCTGGCCAATCACAGGACAGTGGGAAAGCTCTCGTTGGCTGGTCTAACATATATGTGTGATACAAGCATTCAATGTCACCTTTAAGATATTTTGAAGTATAGATTTTACAGATATTCATCTGACTGAGCTGTGAGCGCCCCCTACAGGAAAAACAGATTTTAGTGAAAATAAATCTACGTCAGTTTAAGTCTACGATATCTTTAAGAACAAGATCACATCTTTATCTCACTGTGAGACAGACTTTAAGTCTGTCAGCTTTTCACAGAGAGTGAGCTTCTGTGTCTCAGCAGCAGGGGGCGCTCACAGCTCACAAAACCAACAAAAAAAACTTTATTTCCACATATCTTTAAAAAGTCTCTGACACTTCCATAGAAAGTTTTATGAAATTATGAGGTTAAAAAAAAAGCATCACCATTTCAGTTCTGGTCCAGGATTAAAGAAAAAAAAAGCATCAGTAAATGAGAGTGATGTGGTGCAGCCTGTCATCTTAGTCTCAGTTTAATCCCACATTAAAGAGCAGATTAACATCAGAGCGACGACTGCTGAGGCTGAAAGAGGTCAGAGGTCAGGCAGCAAAAAGCTCAACAGAATTTATTTTAATCTAAAAAAATAAATGGTGACAGAGTGTTAAGTGTAATAATGACATTAATGAAGTGGATCACTGTCGTCATGGCAACCATACGTACAGTCACCAGGAAGAAGAAAAAAACAGGACTCACTGCTTTATATAAACGTCTGACATATGTCACACCTGCCACGCCCACTTCACAGAGAGAGGGCGTGTCCAAGAGCAGGAAACTGGAGGCTAAGTCCCACCCAATGTGTGGAGGTTGAGCAACGCAGTAAGAGGATTAAAGCTCGAGATAAACTATTTAGAACCGCTAACGGTCAGATGCTAACAGTCAGCTAACAAACAGGTGCTAACAGTCAGATACTTACAGTCAGCTAACAGTCAGATACTTACAGTCAGCTAACAAACAGGTGCTAACAGTCAAGCGCTAACAGTCAGCTAACAGTCAGTCGCTAACAGTCAAGCGCTTACAGTCAGATGCTAACAGTCAGATACTTACAGTCAGCTAACAAACAGGTGCTAACAGTCAGATGCTAACATAAAAAAGTCTTCCTTGGCGCTAACATCTGACGAGCCTGTCAGAGTAGGAGGAGCCAGACCACAGAGAAGCGGAGAAGTGATTGGCTAGTGTAATCCCAGCACCCTGTGACCCCCGCGGACAGCTGCCCGTCCTCGGGCCCCAACCGTGTCCCATTACGAAGGCTCTCGGTCCCGTTCCCCATCTCCTCCCTGAGCTCCTGCTGCAGCAGTTTGGAGATGAGGCTGTTGAAGCGGTTTTCCGTGGTGGACTCGACGTCCGGCGACACCGTGGTCAGGTTCAGCTCCGCCGGGTCCACACACGTGTCGTTCACCCGGCTGAAGACCACCTCGCTCAGATCCAGTCCCGCCACAGAGGACGGCGACGCACAGGGGACATCCCGCACCAGCCTGTAGTTCTCCATCCACTCCTTCAGCCACTGGAGGGCGCAGTCGCACTCCCAGGGGTTTCTGAAGAGGTAGAGGCGGCCCAGGAAGTAGATGGGCTGGAAGACGGGGAAGGGGAGGCTGGTGAGGTTGTTGCTGTTCAGGTGCAGCGTCATCAGGCTGGTCAGGTTCTCGAACGTGCCCTCCTCAATGGACAGCAGCTGGTTCCGGTCCAGGAACAGGATCTCCAGCTCCACCAGGTCACTGAACCACGTCCTGGACACGTTGGTTAGCTGATTCCCTCCCAGGTTCAGCATCTTGAGGCGGACGAGGCCCTTAAAGGCGAGTCGAGGAAGATCTGACAGGAGGTTGTCGTTGAGGTAGAAGTTCTCCAGACGCACCAGGTCCTGGAAGGCCTGGTCGTGGATCACGTTGATGCGGTTCTCCTGGAGATTCAGGTACCTGAGAGAAGACAAAGACAATTCAAGGATGAAGGTCTTTTAAGTTCAGGTGTCCGTCACACAAAGTCTTGACCTGCAGCAGTGACTTACCTCAGACTACTGAGGCCCAGCAGGGAGTTGTAGGCCACCGCCTCGATCTTGCTCCTCTCCAGGTAGATGTGGGTCAGGTTCTCCATGCCTCTGAAGGCTCCAGGAATCCTCCTGAACTTGTTCTGGAAGCAGAGCAGCTCCCTCAGCGCCGTCTGCTCGATGAAGATCCGGTCTGGGATGTTGAAGAGGTTACAGTCGGACAGATCCAGCCTCACCAGCTTCTTCAGGCCTGTGAAGGTCCGTGTGTGGAGGTAACTGATGTACTCGTTGTGAGCCATCTTCAGCTCCACCAGGTTGGCGAGACCCTGCAGAGAAGTACGATCACATGACTGTTTCTGTGTCTACGCTTCAGTCAGGATATGGATATAAGATCATCCATCAACGACGAGAGGAACATGAAAAAGAACAATGACAAGAAAAGCAAGAAGCGCAACTATGATGACAAGAACAAGAAGAAAAATGACATGAGGTAGAAGAAGAAGATGAAGACCTTGAAGGCTCCAGGAGTGATGAAGGAGATGTTGTTGTGGTCCAGAGACAGGGACCTGAGGGAGGGCAGAGTTCCAAACGCTCGCTCCGACAGGAACTTGAGTCTGTTCTTGTCCAGGTTGATGGACGCGGCCTCACAGGGGAACTCTCGTGGCAGCTCGGCGAGTGCAGAGCGGTCACAGAGGACGCTGCAGCTCTTCTCCTGAGAGCAGGAGCACGACGCCGGACACGCCCTCACACACGCCCACCTCGCCCATGCCACCGGGGGCAGCAGCAGCAGCAGCAGAGACACTGAAGACGTGAAGACATGAAGATGTGAAGACATGAAGACGTGAAGACATGAAGACATGAAGACATGAAGACGTGATGACGTGAAGATGTGAAGACGTGAAGATGTAAAGACATGAAGACATGAAGACGTGAAGACGTGAAGACATGAAGACGTGAAGACGTGAAGACGTGAAGACATGAAGACGTGAAGACGTGAAGACATGAAGACGTGAAGACATACAATGTGAAGACATGAAGACGTGAAGACATGAAGACGTGAAGACGTAAAGACGTGAAGACGTGAAGACGTGAAGACATAAAGTTTTTTCGTTCTGATCAAACAAACATTTTCATTGTGGAATATTTGGTGTTTGTTCACTGACCCGTGACAGTGAGGACACTCATGACTGTCGTCTCTCATGTGGGACACGCCGGGATTAACGTTCTGAAACAAGCACAGAAATAAATAAACATTAAAAACAGTGAAGATGAGCTTAGATGAATTAAATAAATAAATAAATTCATTAATTATATAATAATCTGTAAAAACACTCGTCCTTCAAATCAACCACAGACAGACAGAGTTGTCTTTTTGTCTCCTTGTCGTCCTCTAGTATCCTGTCACAGTCGTCTCTAGTGGTTTTATGTCTTCTAAGCATTTCCTGTTTTTGCTGTCTCATATATTTTGTTGACATTTGTCTTCCTGTCGTCTTCTAGCATCTCTAATGTCTCTATGTCGTCCTCTAACGTCTCTGTGTAGTCAGATTGTGTCCCTTTGTCGTCCTCTAACGTCTCCGTGTAGTCAGATTGTGTCCCTTTGTCGTCCTCTAACGTCTCCGTGTAGTCAGATTGTGTCCCTTTGTCGTCCTCTAACGTCTCCGTGTAGTCAGATTGTGTCCCTTTGTCGTCCTCTAACGTCTCCGTGTAGTCAGATTGTGTCCCTTTGTCGTCCTCTAACGTCTCCGTGTAGTCAGATTGTGTCCCTTTGTCGTCCTCTAACGTCTCCGTGTAGTCAGATTGTGTCCCTTTGTCGTCCTCTAACGTCTCCGTGTAGTCAGATTGTGTCCCTTTGTCGTCCTCTAACGTCTCCGTGTAGTCAGATTGTGTCTCTTTGTCGTCCTCTAACGTCTCTGTGTAGTCAGATTGTGTCTCTTTGTCGTCCTCTATTTTCTCCGTGTAGTCAGATTGTGTCTCTTTGTTGTCCTCTAACGTCTCTGTGTAGTCAGATTGTGTCCCTTTGTCGTCCTCTAACGTCTCTGTGTAGTCAGATTGTGTCTCTTTGTCGTCCTCTATTTTCTCCGTGTAGTCAGATTGTGTCTCTTTGTTGTCCTCTAACGTCTCTGTGTAGTCAGATTGTGTCTCTTTGTCGTCCTCTAACGTCTCTGTGTAGTCAGATTGTGTCTCTTTGTCGTCCTCTATTTTCTCCGTGTAGTCAGATTGTGTCTCTTTGTCGTCCTCTAACGTCTCTGTGTAGTCAGATTGTGTCTCTTTGTCGTCCTCTAACGTCTCCGTGTAGTCAGATTGTGTCTCTTTGTCGTCCTCTAACGTCTCTGTGTAGTCAGATTGTGTCTCTTTGTTGTCCTCTAACGTCTCTGTGTAGTCAGATTGTGTCTCTTTGTCGTCCTCTAACGTCTCTGTGTAGTCAGATTGTGTCTCTTTGTCGTCCTCTAACGTCTCCGTTGTATTTATTTAATCCCTCTGTCGTTAAATCATCTCACACATCTCTTCATATTCAACACAAAGACGACACAACAACACACAGAAACAAAAGATTTACCTGCAGATGTCTCCTCACACGTCTCCATGGTCTTCGTCCTCCTCATCCTCGCATCAGTTCACACACACACTCTGAACCTTCAGCCACAGAGCACAGATCTCTACACCCCCCATACACACACACACACACACACACACACACACACACACACACGCACACACACAAGCCATCTCTTAATGGCAGTCAAATCCCCAGGATGGATGGATGAATGGAGTGATGGAGTGATGGAGTGATGGACAGGATTAGAGAAGTAAAGCAAAGCTTTTAGATCAAATGGCTGAGCGCTAACTTAGAAACACACACACACACACACACACACACAGATGTTGACATGGATTTGAGGATCAGCTGATCATGAGTGTCGTCGTCTCATTAAAGAAGTGAAGACGATCAATGTTAAATAAAAATAAATGACTTCACTGCAGTACCACTTTTGACCAGGTGTGTCTTGGTTGACGTTTATGACCCTGTGGTATATATACACATATATGTGTATATATACATATGTGTGTGTGTAAGTAACAGCTCACAATGGTCAGACTACTCTTTTCAATGTTGATGCTAATGCTAATGTGGCCGCATATGTTCGTTAACAACATACAGTTCACACACTGCACCTTTAATACAAATATTTAACCACCGTCAGGGCGTAAATGAAGAAGATGTACACGCGATTTTCCTGAACGCATCTTCGCCCTGACGTGACCTAAATGCGCCGGAAGTAGCTGTGTTAGCATCGGCGCTGCTAACACTCTGAGCACTGCTAACAAACACGAGTGAACGCAGATATAAGATAAGACATTTTAACTGTCACGTTTTAAATCACTTTTATGACACTTAACTAGGTTTTTTCCCTAAAGTTGCCGCTTCGGTTTAGTGAGCTTTAAAGTGTCAGTGAGTTTCAGAGTGACGGCTCTTCTTAGCGCTTGTTAGCTGTGCTAGCCGTGTTAGCTCGTTAGCCCGGCGTCATTTCCTTTGGTTTGAAAATCGCGGCCACGAAGAAAACGAAGCAGCGATGGAACTACAAGGTAAACTGATGTTTATAGAAGTGAAGACGTTATAATGTCACGATGTTTGTCTTCTGTTTAAGTTGTTGTTTAGATATGAGTTCATTCGTCGTCAGTTGATTTATGTCACTGGAAAATGTGTGTAACGTGTTAGAAACCTTCTAACGATCAAAAATACAATTCGAAGCAGTCAATACGTATATACTTATATACTTATGAATATCATGATATGTATTTTTAAAGATCGAGCTTTGATTCGTGGTGAAGAAACTAGTTACTCTCCCACACCAAAGCCCATAGAGAAAACCAGTGATTTTAACATCACACACACACACACACACACACACACACACACACAGAGGAGTTGTTGATCCACTGCTGCCTCCGTCACTAACTTCTAATTAGTGACTAATTAGTAACTTCTAACTTTAGGCACCCCTTGTGAATTTCTCTGTGAGATGAATAAAGTATCTATCTATCTATCTAATGTCTTATGAAATAAATTCGGCGTTTGAAAATCTACGTTCAGATTGACCTCATTGACACAAAGTGACCACACGGGGCGGCAGTAGAGCAGCAGCTCCTGTGTCCCCGCGAGCTAAAATCACTGATTTTCTCTATGGGCTTTGGTGTGAGAGAGTGAGTGGTTACTGTTGGATATTTAACTGTAGACATTTTGCAACATTAATTGTATAAAGTGTTGTTTTTGACTGCTATTGCTAACAGTGGCTAGTCTAAGCTACATTTGTTTTTTTCCCCGTTCTCAACTGGGATGATATCACTCACAGTCTAAGTTTGTCCTGACGGTGTCTGTGTGTCTCACACTGGTCTGTCTGTCCCTCAGTGGGGACTGAACCCATGACCCTTGGCTCTCCCACGTCAACCAAGACAAACCCCGGGGCCCAGTTCCTGCCCGGCTTCCTCATGGGTGACCTTCCTGCTCCGGCGAGCCCGCAGCCCCGCCCCTTCAGCCTGACCATGCCCCTCATGGAGAGCACAGGTACGCCGCGAGGTCAGCACAAAGACACGCCCACCACCCTCACATCAGCTAGTCAGTGTTTCCTGTATGGATTCGTTAGTGTGTGCTGTCGTGTATTTTAGGCGGAGGAAGTGGAGGAGGAGGAGGCTCCGCCCCTCAGCCTGTCATCCCCACCCCTAAAGATAAAAGTGGAGCCCCGCCTGTTCGCAGTATCCGCGACGACCTGGTGTGTGTGGGGACACCGCTCAGTGCACACAGGACGGTGAGTCCACAGGAAGTGTTTTCACAGTCGCCACCTGCTGGTCAGCTTCTCAACTGCTGCTCTAAAACAGTGAGGATTGACACAGCCTGGTCCAGAACCTGGGTCAGAACCTGGGTCTGAAGTGGACTCTGTTCTAAATGATAAAAAAACAAACATGTTTGCAATAATAACCTCCTTTAAAGAATATGAATAAACAGTTTGTTGTCACACATAGATTCAAGGGAAGTGATGAGGATTATGGATTATATTATGGATTATTGACTCTTCAGTATCAATAAAAGCTGTGATGATGAAAATGTGAATGATTTGTTTTTGTTCAGTCTTTTTCAGTCATGCAGTCTCCTCTGTCTGTACGACAGGGTACTCCAGGAAATACTACAGGTACAATACTTACTAATACAACACATGGTACTACTACCACTACTACTAGCAGAAAAACACCACCACCACTACTACAACTACTATTGTTATTACTGCGACTACTACTGGTACTAACATTACTGCATGTGTTGCTAATACTACAATGATGTGTGTTGTTGTTGTTGTTGTTGTTGTTGTTGTTGTGGTGGTGGTGGTGCAGGTTTGCAGCAGGCGTGTTTGTCTCCAGCTCAGGTCGATCCGTTCTACAGTCAGGGAGAATCTTTGTCATCTGAAGATCAACTGGACCAGACCTGGGTCACTGTGTTTGGGTAATTCTCCTCAAACATCGACCCAAACACTGACCCTGATGTTAAACATGTACAGGTCACATTATAACAGTGTGTGCGTGTGTGTGTGTGTGTGTGTGTTAGTTTCCCTCCCGCGTCCGCCTCGTACATCCTGCTGCAGTTTGCTCAGTACGGAAACATCCTGAAACACAAGGTGAGATGTTTACACACATACACATATTTTGTCACTTCGGCATTTGAAATCCGCCATTCTGATTAAAGTCAGTGACACAAAGTGACCACACGAGGCAGCAGTAGACCAGCGGCTCCTGTGTCCCTGCAGCTAAAATCACTCATGTTCTCTGTGGGCTTTGGTGTGAGAGAGTGAGTGGTTTACAAACGTGCAGTGTCATGTGAGGATCACTCAGGTGTATTGATGGTGTATTGACAGATGGCGTCTCCTGGTAACTGGATGCATCTTCAGTATCAGTCCAAGCTTCAGGCGAAGAAAGCTCTGTCCAAGGATGGAAAAGTGTTTGGAGACGCCATCATGGTGGGAGTGAAGCCCTGTATAGACAAGGTGTGTGTGTGTCTGTGTGTGTCTGTGTGTCTCTGTATGTGTCGTGTGATTGGTCCACAGCAGTGATGTCACTTCTCTTTCAGAGTGTGATGGACAGCAGCGAGGCCGACTCCTCCCCCTTCTCCTCGTCCATGTGCTCCTCCTCCGTCCTCCCGTCCACGCCTCGCTCCGCCATCAGACCGCTCAGCTCCGCCTACAGGAGCTCCACCGGAGACTTCCAGGTAACCATACACAAACATATAGTCCTAGTGATTTATTATGAAGTCATATCGTCCTCTCTGTCTGACCTGTTGACCTCTGACCTGACAGCAGGAAGTCATCTTTGATTTGAATAAGTGTGTCTGTGTCTGTGTCTGTGTCTGTAGGTGGTGTCAGACAGACAGACGCCCAGGAAGGACGACAGCTTAGTTTCCAAAGCAATGGAATACATGTTCGGCTGGTGACGTCACCCAGTGCATCATGGGATACATGCGGAGAATCTGAGGACGAACGACATGAGTTTACTACTCTGAGTGTGTGTGTGTGTGTGTGAGACTGTACATGACTGTGTGTGTGTGTGAGAGAGACTGCACATGACTGTGTGTGTGTGACTGTACATGACTGTGTGTGTGTGTGTGTGTGTGTGTGTGAGTGACTACACGACTGTGTGTGAGAGACTGTACATGACTGTGTGTGTGTGTGTGTGAGAGACTGTACATGACTGTGTGTGTGTGTGTGAGAGACTGTACATGACTGTGTGTGTGTGTGTGTGACTACACGACTGTGTGTGTGTGTGTGTGTGAGACTGTACATGACTGTGTGTGTGTGTGTGTGAGAGACTGTACATGACTGTGTGTGTGTGTGACTACACGACTGTGTGTGTGTGTGTGTGTGAGACTGTACATGACTGTGTGTGTGTGTGAGAGAGACTGCACATGACTGTGTGTGTGTGTGACTACATGACTGTGTGTGTGTGTGTGTGAGAGACTGTACATGACTGTGTGTGACTGTACATGACTGTGTGTGTGTGTGTGTGTGAGAGACTGTACATGAGTGTGTGTGAGAGACTGTACATGAGTGTGTGTGTGAGACTGCACATGACTGTGTGTGTGTGTGTGACTGTACATGACTGTGTGTGTGTGTGTGTGTGACTACACGACTGTGTGTGAGAGACTGTACATGACTGTGTGTGTGTGAGACTGTACATGACTGTGTGTGTGTGTGTGTGTGTGACTACACGACTGTGTGTGTGTGTGTGTGTGAGAGACTGTACATGACTGTGTGTGTGTGTGTGTGACTGTACATGAGTGTGTGTGTGTGTGTGTGTGTGTGTGTGACTACACGACTGTGTGTGTGTGTGAGAGACTGTACATGACTGTGTGTGAGAGACTGTACATGAGTGTGTGTGTGTGTGTGTGTGTGTGTGAGAGACTGTACATGAGTGTGTGTGTGTGTGTGTGTGTATTCTTCCCGGCTGTCTCTCTTCTTTTATAGTCTGTCATTTTTATACTGTCTCTGTCTCAATAAAGTTGTGTCTGATTTGAATCCAGTGTAGCTGCTGTTCTCTGAGCAGCCACACGGTGGCGCTCATACATTATGTCCTGTTATTAAAAGAATAAAACTGTCGACTTTAAAGTAAAAACAATCTCATTAAAAATAAGAAACTAATCTGATATTTTTCTGTGCTTTTCTATCAGTTCATTGTAGAATAATTAATAGTTTTAAAAGAATAGTTTTAAAAATAAATCATTTAAGGGAACAGCACTTTTTAGTCAAAATTAAGAAAATTAAGAGATTAAAATTAGAATTCTGAGAAAAAGGTCATTTTTAGTTTTAAATCTGTGAATTCCAGCCTATTTAATTTATTTTGCTTCCCAAAGGTTTTTTAATACCCTTCTAATCCTCATCTGTATACATTGAGTGTAATCTGCAGTTTTCTCTGATCTGTGTGAACCTCACCACGATGATCACATGTCAGTCACAGTCAGGTGACCGTGGCGTTCACACCTGTGACGACGTGACTCATCGATCAAAAGTCGCTTCACAGTATGAACGTGTCCAGCAGAGGGCGCCACCACGTACAAACACTTTATTACAAGAGGAGGAAAAAGAACATTTTTCTGATTCAAGTTTTTCTGAAACGGACGATAAAAACTGAGTTTTTACAGAAACATGAGAAAACAGTGATTTAAAGTTGAAACATGATCTCACTTTGACTTGTTACATAATGACCACACCTCTCTCCTCTCACGCCTCACACACCTGCGTCAAGTCAAGTTAGGCAACATTTTTGGAGAAGGCTGGAGCTCGTCTCTGTCTGGATTAAACACACACACACACACACACACACACGTACTGTACATGGTCCTGATGTCACTCTGAAGCTACAATGTTACACAGTTAAAGTACAAACAGTGAAAACGCTTCATAAATACTGATACATGTCAGTGTTTCAGTGAGTCAGTGTGTGTTTGGAAGACATTGACACATTCTGCACTAAAACAAGGACACTATGCCAGATTATAATCCCAGCGTGTCACATTTATGGCAGAAAAAGAGTTTTTGTAGCGTGAGAAAAGTCCTTTAAGCTTCAGTGAGGCCACCATTTTGTGCCAACATGTATCTCTACAGGAGCCTGAATGGACAAACCAGCCTGAGAGAGCTTTGCACGTTGGTGGTCCTCTGCTGCCTCGTGTGGTCCCTTTGTGTCACTGACTTTAACCAGAGTGACAAATTTCAAAAGCCAAAGTGACAAAATAAGACATTTGAAGTTAGTGATGGAGGCAGCAGTGTGTCAACAACTCCTGTGTGTGTGTGTGTGTGTGTGTGATGTCTCTATGGGGTTTGGTGCGGGAGAGTGAGTGGTTTACAAATGTTCCGTTTCCTGTGGTTTCATGTCAGATCAGATGAATAATGAGTGGTTTACAAACACCAGGTGTTGTTTAAACACACACGCTCAGAAGAAGCTGCTACAGTGAAGTGAGAGGACTGCAGATCCTGGTCTGACACCAGCTGACCTTTCTCCCACTGACCACTTACCTCTGCTTCACCTGATCCTCACAGGAACATATGGTCAGAGAGGGGGAGGGGTCAGGAGGAAAGGCTTTGGCTTATGTTTGACCCTCCTGACTTCAGATTCTAATGTCATTTATTACATGTCTTTTCTAAGTTATAAAATGTCTTTTCCAGCTTGTTAGGTGTCTGTTTGACAATCGAGGTCTATGTCTAACCTTTAGTGTCATGATTTCTTGTCATTTTTCACATTTTCACAGTTATTTTGCATCTTTTGTTGTCACCCTAACCCTCTTTTTGGATCTCTCTGTTTTTTCATTTCTTCAATAAAAATAATATTAATAATTGTTCAATGTCTCGAGGTAAATTTGAACTGGTGTAAATCTAGTATTAGTGTTGTATTGAACACATTTTGGTCCTGGTTTCACTGACAAGCTCAACACAAAGAAACATGAACTTAAATAATTTTGCTTAGGGCACATTTAAAATACTTCAAAATAATTTTCAAAACATCTTATAAATCTGACAAAAGTGTTGCAATGACCATATTGAGGTCCTGACTTGATAAAAAGTGAAAATAAGATCCTTAATCAGCAGTTTTTCTAGTGTCTCTTCTTTTTTCCCCCACCAATCCGAGACGAGCAGAACTCTCGCGATACTCGCGGCTCGGCACGTTGGTTTGAGATCACAGGAGCGGATATCTCGCGCTACGTCGTCTGTCGCTGCTTCATTCCAGCACGGTCGCGTCTGCCGGGAAGGAGTTTCTGTTCTGCGGCTCCACTGTCGTCATTTCAGCCCAAACTTGAAAGGAAATTCTATTTATATAACAAAGCGTACTTTTATTTATTTAAAGTAAAAAGAAACAACGCAGCCGTCTTAGTAACCTTACGCGTAACCGCTGCTTGTACAGATTTAATTACAAATATTAAATACATTTAAGAAAAAGGAAGGCTAAGTTAACGTTAGCAGCATTAGCCCGTGAAGCTAACAAAGAAAATCGTTTTCTCTTCAGAAATAATCGTCACTTCTCTCTTTAGTTATGAGTCATGTGGTCATTGATAATCAACACGGTCTAGATCAGCAGGTGAGTAACATTAAGCCTTTTATCTGTCTTAACATGTGTGCTTATTTTCCGCTGCGTTCGTGAGCTTTTACGACCGGTGTGTTAGCTCCGTTAGCTCCCTGAAGCTAACGCTGCGTCTGCTAAAATGGAGGCGGCCTGAGAAGATGGTGATGATGGCGGAGTTCGTCACTCACGTTTGAGCCGGAAAAACTCACACGACTCGATTCTTCTCCGCTGCGTTCTCACATTTATGTGTTTTTACTAACATTAACTGCTCGAGTTTGTACCGAAGGAAGGAGGTTGTTTCTTTAAATGTTGCGTAATTGTGGTAAAAGCGAGTGGAAATTTACCGGGCTTTAGCCGGAGCTAACATTTCCGACCCGGCCGGTGTTTGAGTGCGTTAGCCTCGGCTCGTTTTCGGGCCTTCTCGACCTGAAACGTGGCGCAGGAGGAAAAAAAATGTTGGCAGTCGTTGTTTAATTAACGACGGACGAAGCGAACGTTATCTAACGTATTTTAATATTCAAACACCGACTTTATCACGATACACGTCGTATTTATTTAAACTTTTATAAAGTATTTTTTGTCTTTTTTACTCGTCGCGTCTCATTTTGCTTGTTGGACTATCAGATTATAAATCTGTTTTAAAAGTGAGTGTGCTGAGTTTGTTCAGTGAGATAAAGCAGTTAAATGCACCAACGTTTATCTGACATGTTCAAACACACCGACGTCTCCCTGAGATGAGTCTTAATGTAACACACACACACACACTGATAGATAACCGTTTTATTCATAATGAGGGAGGGTTGTGGACTTTGTCCCCCATTACTAACTTAACATGGTTCATAAAGGAGTTCTTAAAGGCCAGTGTAAACATTATGGTCGTATTCACACCTAATAGTCCGCGTGATTCGGTTCTATGGGGGGTTGCAACATTCAGACTAAACGAACTAAACCTTTTACATTGCATGTCATTTTAGGACATGCCTAAACATGACATGACATTTAGGACATGCTTATGTCCTAAATGTCTACTTCATGAAAAGGCTGAAGCAGGTTATAAAATAGTTGGATGTCATTCAAGTAGCCGGATTAGACAAGTATTGGCTATAATGTACAAATCTGCGTTGAAATGACTCGTGTCAGAATTCTCCAACACTACCAACTTAATGATGTACATAAGTTTATCCGATCCACTCTAATGCCCGGGATTGTTTTTCTGTCAAACATGTATATAGTTTTAGTTTTAATTGAAGCTAATTTGTACCTTGTTCTTTTTCAGCTTGCTGCCCTAGACTTGAACTCTGCTGACGGACAAGGCGGAGGAACTGGCAGTAAGTAATCCATTTTTATGAATGTTCTTTGTCAAGTGTTTTCTCCTTTCAGGGAATCTCTATACATTTTATTAGGTCTTAATGAATTTGTCATATTTTAGTTTAATCCTTGAGGGAATAAGGCAAAATTCAGGATACAAAATGCCCCAAAACACCTCGATGAGTTGTTTGGTCTGTAAACATGTAAGTAATGGTGTGAAAAGTCTCATGTGTTTCCCAATTCTCATGAAGGCACCCTCTAATTGTTTTCTTTTTTTTACCTTTGACGGCAAAGATTGAGTTTACGGTCAGGGACGAGCCAAGAAACATGAACATACTAACATTAAATATGCTTTATTTTATAAAAACCCTCTAAACCAGTTGTATATCCAAACAGTTAATGATTGATAATTGATCTTTGCAACCAACTATTCTGATAATTGATTAGCTGTAATTGCTATTCTACTGCTTCAACATTGAATCCAGGACTAAATTAATTATTTTGATGAGTCGGTTGATTTTTATGTTTTTAAAATAAGTGTTAATTGTTTCAGGGCTTTTACAAACGATCATTTTCCTAAACTACATAATTAATGGACAGATAAATAATACGTTGCAGTCTTGGTGTATGTTTTAATTACGCCGGACAAGTAGTCATTGTTTGAATTGTGTGTGTGTGACATGTTTTTCTTCCTCTTCACTCAGGGCGTTATATTCCACCTCACCTGAGGAACAAAGATGCTCCCAAAAATGGTGAGTTCAGTGAGTCACCACAGGTGTTTTACTTGTCGCGTGTGGTTATTATGGATGCTTAAAGTCCATCAGAGCATGGTAAGAGCAAGCACCATCATGAACGTGGTGAGGCGGTAACCAGACGAGATTAGTGTGTGTGTGACATTAGTGAGAACCTGAGAAAGTGGTTCTGTAAACTGAAGAAAAACCTGGACAAATTTCAAATCACTTAATACTTCCTGGTGCGAGTCTCACACATAAATCAACGAGTGCAAGCTGTTAAGTGCTCTGATTGAGTGGAAGTGTTTTTAGCAGCATTAAAGTGAATTTAACTTCATTTTCTTCACTTGTTCAGCCTCTTAAAGGCTTCATATTTGACTTCTTTGAAAAACAAAACTTCATGGTGTGACTTGTGTCATTGCACACTTGACATTTTTTTCCTTTTCTTTCTCTCGTTTTTGCTGTTTTCTTGTTCCACAACAGGAAATGCTTATTCCGCTGGTAGACAGTGCGGTTATTCAGTGGCACCAGTAAATCTCTGTAAGTCCCTTCTGTCTGCTTTCGCTGAGGGCAAACCTGCATTTCCAAATGCATGACAGTCGCCAATTTTACACAGCAGCAAAAAGCCAGTGTTGGGGGGGTAGCAGCGGGTTTCCACACACTCCACTGTAAAAAGTGAATGATCTCCCCATGGTTAATTCATGCGCTTCTCTCTGCTAAAATGCTTGCAAAAATATGATGTAAATAACAGTTTTTCCCTAGTTTTGAATCTTTTGCAGTAGAGCTGGGCAATATATGATATCTGTGATGACTTTTCCTGCTTTTAAAGCCTGTTGTTGCACCGATAATCATATTTATTATATTAAATACACCTGTAAAATACACTGAATATTGATAAATGATGCATGATATCAACAAACTTATTATTCGAGCTACAGCTATTTTCATAATCAGTTTTTGCCAAACCATCAAAATGATGTTCTCAAATGTCTTTGTGTTCACAAACCAAAATGATTCCGTTTTAGTGATTTCTTTGTTATACAGAACAAAGAAAGCAGATTAGTTATGTAGAACAATTATATTTTTAATATTAACTTATAACTTATAAGTTAATTACACTTAATGTTAAGCCTAATTTGTTGTTTCTACAAGAAAAAGCAGGTTTATCTGAAATTAAACGTCAAAAGTGCGTATTTTAAGATCATGTAATACAGGTCATAAACATTAGTTTTTATTTTATTTACAGTGCATTGTCATTTAAACTTTGCGTCCAGAGGAACGGCCTGTGTGCAGCTTTATAATTGAATTTATATCGTGATTTCCCGGCCCCACCGGCACCATATTAAAATGACCTTCCCCCTCCACAGTATACATACAGTTATATATTGAAGCTTATCTTTCATGTTCCCCCCAGTTTCTCCTAAGCAGTGTCCACAGCCATGGCAAGCAGAGTGTCAGCAAAGACAGAGAAATAACTTTATTCCAGGATGGGATGACTGTAAGATTGGTAACTATTTTAGCACAAAGTCAAGCCCAACACTCAATACCTGCACGAGCCAGTAAACTATGGGGCGAGTCTTTTTATAGCCTGCTTCCCTTACTTTTGCTCAGGTTACCCAAGACTGGCCTCTCAAGAGCTTGCCTTTTACCATGCCTACAGTGGGGGCTGGCGAAACAGATGTGGTATACCTCCACTTTTACCTGCATGCCACGCTCAAACAAACCTGGCAGTGGCGCAGCATTACATAGCTGAACACTTGGGGGGGTGATGGTGGTGTGTGGTCAGCACACCCCCTCCCCCCCAGCTTGTCATGGTCACTTGACAAATGCAGCAGAAGTCTGGGCCTAACGTGTTTGTCCACGCTTTGCAGATAACCACGTGACTAACGATGCATGGCAGCGGTGCCAGTGTGAGTGACGGTCGTACTAATGTGAAACCGGAGCAGGGCTTTTATTTTTCTACCTTCAGTGACACTCATTCATCCACACTGTGAACGTCTTACTGTCACAATTTAGATTTGAATGAAGACGTCAAATTAACTAAACTATTTACATAAATGTATTTTATTTTAAACTCACTAACTCCACATTCTACTAGGGCTGCAGCAGTTACTTGATTGGTCTGTTTTCATCAATGAATTGGTTTGAGTTTTTTTTTTTTAGAAATAATTAAAACAAATTTCTGTGATTTTTCAGCTACTTTAATGTTATATTTTCTGGTTTCTTTGCTACATAACAAATCATTAACACTGAATAATCTTTGGTTTTGTGGACATTCGAGAAACATCATATATCGGTTTGATGAGCACCAGTCAACATGTTCTGACATTACACACTCGACTCGAATGGAAAAAATGATCGCCTATGAAAATCATCGTTGGTTGCAGCTCTAGTATCTACAAACACCAGTCTGAAGCTTGTTGTTTTAACGCTTATGAACGGACAAAGAATAAAGAAACAGCCCTCAATGAGCCCCTGGACTGACTGGAAAAGTACTGCGCCCCCTGATGGCGCCTGAAAGCAGAATTTTCAACTAACGTGAAATAGTGACATTTAATGTCATCGCAGTTTATTTTCTAGACTGAGGCTTTTTTCATGAAGTGTGATTTAGATTATGCTGCTCACAACCGTCTGTTTGCAAACAGCTCTTTTCACATTTTAAAAAGAATCGGTTTTAGCTCATGCTCCGGGTCTTTATATTTAAGAATTATAACCCATTACATCATTTTATTTCTCAGGAACTGATGAGTGAGTTATTGATGAAGGTGTGTCACGTTTGTTGGTACCTGTCGGCTCTGGTGTTTGACGTGTGTGAGGTTGATCTGCGCTGCTGTCAGGACGCCGGGCTCTGACCCTGCTGCACGGTGTGTGTGCGCTGCCATGTCTGCACAGTGAATCACTTGTGCTGTGAAACTTGTCTGAGTGATTAAATTCTACCTCAAACTCCCTCAGGCAACTTTTTTTAAAGGCATATGATACAAGTTTGCCAAATCTGTTTCGTTAAACAATCGTCTTTGATCTCGCGAAAATCCACATCTCAGCACCTTCTGAAGATTCTTTAGAAGGCACTGAAGACCAATCCCTGATATTGTGAATTTATTTACTCAGATTATTATCAGTTTCTGGGCTGTGGACCAGTTTGTGCCTGTGTGAAGCATTACAAGGCTTTTCCTCGTGCTTGACTGAAGGGGGCGCTGTGATGTGGCTGACCGGTGTCGCTGAAGAGTCTAATCTCTGCCCCTTTGGCTGATCCACTTCCTGAAGTGTGACTAATCTGAGCCTAGATCTGTGCTGTAGCCTGTCAGTGGCAGCGCTGACTGTCCGTGTCCCCACTCCAGCCTCATCCACAGTGTGTGCTGATGGCAGTGTGGCCACCGATGGGACCGATGACACGACCAGTGTCCACAGCTGGGCAGACCGTTGTGGTAAATGTCCCACTAAGCAGAGACACTGGGCTCAGCAGAGAAGTCTAAAGGATTATATTTGTTTCACCTTTAAAAACCTTTTCATTGTGTCCATTCTCTAGCAACAAAACCAGAAAACCACCAATAAGTTTCTTTCTAAAGGGGAAACTTAAGGAGTAGGCATTTATGTGCAATCAGTGTGACCAAGCTTTGAGCGCCCCCTGTAGGCTTTGAAACATGGCTGTCGGTGAGGCCACCAGTAAAAAATAAAAACGTTTAGCCATTTATTAAAGAACTCACCAAATAAAATAAGTGCGTTTGTCATTTGTGAGAAAGTCAGTGATTTTAACATCACAGCAGTGATGGAGGTGGCAGTGGATCAACAACTCCTCAGTTCAAATGTCTTATTTTGTCACTTTGGCTTTGAAAATCCTTGACCACACGAGGCAGCAGAGGACCAGCAATTCCTCTGTCCCCACTTCAGTTTTCTGTTGGAAAAGTCTAACCGTGAGATAAAGACGTGAACATGTGACGTAGATATTGTAGAATCTGGATTTTGGTGCAGGGGGCGCTCACAGCACAGCCACATGTGTCTCATACCACTCTTAAAAATACCCGACCTCTTCCTTTAGTTTAGGTGAGGTGTCAAAACTTCTCTACACTTCTTCTCATACCTATTTTTTCTCTCTACAAAGACGCTCCAGGATGGGATGGCGGACGCAGCAATGGATTTGTGAACGGTTACCACGACAACCGCACAAACGGGGGCTTCGGAGGGCGAGGACCCCCACGCAACGATAGAGGTGGGCGTGGCGCCTACCGTGGTAACAGGGGTGGAGGCTCGTTTAATCAGCCATTACAGAACGCAGGTGGGGAAACCCTATCATGCCTTAAAGTCTGTTTGGTGACAGTGTAGGTTAAGTTAACTCCGCCCTCCCCCACCCTTGTTTTATTCAGTTTACTCAGCAGTTACCTCATAAGATCTGGAGTGAGTTTAGCACTTAATTGGGCTTAATTTAGGATGAAGTGGTTTTCAGACACCATTTTTACCTTGAAGGGAAAACGCCACAGTTGGCCTGTGGTAAGACTGCAACGTCCTCTGACGCTGTTAAAACAAACTGACACGTCTCTGGCTTGACAGGATTCGGCACCTATGAAAACAAAGACAGCAACTGGGGAGGAGGAGGAGGGCAGCCACGGGACGCCACCTACAGCAGCTTTGGAGGCCGGACTGATCGTTCTAAGTCCGCCTTCTTCAACGACCGTGGGTCTGGCTCAAGAGGAAGGTGAGTGAGACTTGTTTGGAGTCTAACATTCCTTTTGCAGATCAAATGCAGGATCTCCGGCAGAAATGTCAATCAGCTGTAGTTGTATTCCAACTAATTCTCGTTGTTTGTGCGTGTGCAGATACGGCGGTGGAGGAAACAGCCGCTGGGCGGAGGACGCCAGAGAAGACGATTGGTCCAAACCCACCGCTCCCAACGAGCGCCTGGAGGGGTGAGACAAGATTCTGCTCACAACAACAACATGGCTGCTGTTTTTGTTCCGTGTTTGACCAGAACCTTTGTTTGGCTTTTTTTTCTTTTCTAGTGAACTTTTCGCCGGAAGCAACACTGGGATCAACTTTGAGAAGTATGATGATATTCCCGTGGAGGCCACTGGGAACCAATGCCCACCCCACATCGACAGTGTAAGTTTAGTCCAACAGCTGTCACAATAAAACTGTTAAAGACGGTTTTATTGTAACAACATTATTGTAACAACTGTATTCAGTTAATGGGGCTGTTTGAAGAGTCCGGACTCTGTCGAACTCATCCCCACCATTTATACTACTTTCATTTTTAGTGTTTAATGCTATTATATTATAGTGTTGTCTTTTAAAAGCTGTATGTGATTAATGTATATTTAAAAAAAAAGTTAATTACAAAACACTTTGAAGTAGTTACCAGCAGAGGGCGTGACCACGGCTTGACCTCCATCCACGTCATGTTTGATCATCAGAAGAAAACACGTTATATTTCGGCTTGTGCTCTGACTTAACTGTGACTTTATAGACGTCGGAGAAGACTGCAGAGTCAAAGGCATCATTAAAAAATAATAATGTTCATGGATAAAACCTAAACAGGACTATGTGTACGGCTTATTCATGTGCTGTTGACGGTGTAGTTCAAAGCATTTGGAGCCGAAAACTGGTTAGTTGAAAATGCTGCCGTCTAATGGACGCGCTCTCCTGTTCTTTACGCTTTGATCCTGAAGTTCCATGACGTGGAAATGGGGGAGATCATCATGGGGAACATCGATCTGAGTCGCTACACTCGTCCCACTCCAGTCCAGAAGTACGCTATCCCCATCATCAAGGCCAAGAGGGACCTGATGGCCTGTGCCCAGACTGGTTCGTATTTAGACTTTTTAGGTTTTATCTGAACATTTTTTAGTCAGAAATGTTAAGTGTGACTGACGTGTGCTCCAGGCTCTGGTAAGACGGCTGCCTTCTTGCTGCCCGTGCTGAGTCAGATCTACACTGAGGGTCCAGGAGACGCTCTGCAGGCTGCCAAAGGTGGTGGACAGGTACTGATGGAGTCCGTTTGTCCCAACATCTAATGGATTGCATTCCAGTTGAATATTCAGTGGAATAACACAATTCCTCTCTTTCGCTCTCAGGACAATGGAAGGTACGGCCGTCGTAAGCAGTACCCGATCTCCCTGGTGCTGGCTCCCACCAGAGAGCTGGCCCTGCAGATCTATGACGAGGCGAGGAAGGTGAGAGACATGAGCCCAACACACACACACTGAGATCACCCCATGTTTTCATTAATTTTCAACATTTAACACATTTCTGTGAATGTGTTTGTGTGGTGTCCTGAGCCCTAAACGTTTGTGTATGTTATTGAAGCTTAATTCTTTCCCTTTTTCTTCCCACGTTTTGTAGTTTGCCTATCGCTCACACGTGCGTCCCTGCGTGGTGTACGGCGGCGCTGACATTGGTCAGCAGATCAGGGAACTGGAGAGAGGCTGCCATCTGCTGGTAGCCACACCCGGCCGTCTGGTGGATATGATGGAGAGGGGAAAGATCGGCCTGGAATATTGCAAGTCAGTGTAACACCGGACATTATAATTAAATAAGTACATGCATATATAAACAGAACCTTCACAATTGAAGATTCAGAAGTATTAATCAACTGACATGTCTTTGCAGCTACCTGGTCCTGGACGAGGCCGACCGCATGTTGGACATGGGTTTTGAGCCTCAGATCAGACGCATCGTGGAGCAGGACACGATGCCACCCAAAGGCATTCGTCACACCATGATGTTCAGTGCCACCTTCCCCAAGGAGATCCAGGTACGTGAGCCTGTCACAGACACACGGCTGCCACAGGGTTTGTGATAAATGACATCGACCCGTCTGACTCACCGTGCTTCTCTTCTCTGTCTCTGTCTGTCTAGATCCTGGCTCGTGATTTCCTGGAGGACTACATTTTCCTGGCTGTGGGTCGCGTCGGTTCTACCTCAGAAAACATCACCCAGAAGGTGGTGTGGGTGGAGGAGCCGGACAAGAGGTCCTTCCTCCTGGACCTGCTCAACGCCACAGGTGAGGATACAAACACAATTATTTTTTTCTTTCTTTCATAAATGTCTCACTGGGTCAATGTCAGTCTGTCTTAGGGTTGCAAAGTTCCAAAAACAAATTTCAAAACTTTCTGTGGGAATTTACATGAATAACATGGAAATGTGTCAAAACTGAAATATAGTTGTTAAATAATATTGTACCATAATCTTGAATGAATGCTTACTGCAGGGCTGCTGAGGCCACGCCTCCTACATGCACTGTCACATGACGTCACAGATGATATTTGAGCCCAAGGACTAAATAAAGTCAAGTCTGTTATATTATGAGGTAGATATTTGATCTAAACCAGATTAATCTCTGGAAATCACCACATTACACAATATGATATTTAAGTCACAATACTGTAAAAATACTCTATTTGCTAAATCAAGTATTGTCATAAATTCACAACAGTGTGAGTGAGTACTTGGCACCATCTGGTGGACTGAAATGTCAACTAATTTGCTATGCTAAAAATGTTGAATTGTAAATATCAGTTAAAATATTATGGTATAAAAAAATATTAGTCTGTACAAAAGTGATATATCTCCACACAACATGGTCGTATTTCACTGTAGTGACCCCCCCCCCCCACCACATCTCGCTAGCACCATTTAATTACAGAGGCTAGCTTATCGTGGCGCTAGCTCCCTGAACTATGATGCTGCCTCTTCTGCCTCCTGCTGGACAGTTTGCTTATGACTTTACATAATGTTTTTATTTGTAAGACACTTTACTATGATTAAGGACTTGCTAATTATTTATAATTAAATAAACAATTCTAGTGAATTCCCATGGACAGTTTCTGCAAATTTACTGCGACTTTGCTGCCCTTGTCTGTCTCTGTATGAAACTGAGCTAAAATGTCCGTAGCCACATGTGCTAACAAATGTAGTCCAGTGTGTGTGTTTTAGGTCCCAGGTCCCAGCAGTGAGCGGGAAGGGACATAAAAAACTGTTATGAAAGTTGTACACTGAGTTGATCAGCCTGACGTTTACTGGCTGGTTTGGTTTTATCTCAGTTACTCCCAATGAGGTTCAGGACATTGTGCCAGAGACCCCAGAGAAGCCGGGTGAGTTTAAACAATCTGCCCTAACTTCACTCTGAGCCACATCCCAGAGAACACCGCACAACATCCCAGAGAAACATCCCAGAGAACACCGCCCAACATCACAGATCATCGCACACGTCCCAGAGATCATAGCACACATCCCACCGCCCATTCTGTCCCTCTGCTCCCCTCCCTCCCCCACCATCCTCCCCTGCCTGACATGCTGCCTCAGTTTCTTATTTATGTTTGACTTTTTATTTGCGCTGAGAGCAGGAGATCATCTGTGTGTTTGTCTTCAGTGTTGGTTTTTGACAGTGTGACGTTAATGCTTTGATTCCTGAATGATTCTTATTTGTTTATGGTCTCTATATATTTTAAATACATAAGTCATGCTGCAGTGATCAACAGTCTAGTTTGTTTTCAGCCTCTTAAATGTGAGTTCTTTGTTTGCTCCATATAACAAAAGTAATCAGGAATCAATAAAACATTTGAGAACATAGTTCCAAGGTCTTCAGCTGCAACTAATGCTTATAATCTGTTCCTTTAGATTCTGTCCTCAGGGCAGCTCTGATTACTGGATCATAAAGTCATTTTGAGTTGATTCCACAGTGGTGGTGATGAGACCCTGGTTATTTAGTTTGTATGATTAGTGTTTTTAAATGTTTGAACATGATGATTTAACAGCTCAAAGACTTTTAAGTTTGATTGATGCTCAAATGTTTCCGGCGACATACGTGTCACTTTCTCTTTTGTCACCTGTTACTTTGTCGTCATATTTTGTTGTTCTGTGTGACTGGAGTGTGGTTACCATGGAGACGAGGGGACGCTTTTGTCAAGCATAATTGGGGGAAACGTGGGTTTGTTTTACTTGTGTTTTGAGACTTTTATCGTTTGCTTGGCTGCTTGTTTGGGGCTAATGCTGGAGCTTCAGGCTGAAATTAATCTGTGAAAACAAACTCCAGCTCCTCACTGAATGTAATGGATTTAAAGTGGGATGCAGCGTTTAACCTTAAAAACGGCTCATAATAAAACAGCCATAATTATATTAAACTAATGGCTTTTGTTACCGCGGTAACCACTGCATCACGGGATTCTTACAGTTAAACGTGTTTAACAGACATTTTAGTGAACTAGCCTATTGACCAGAACCTTTCAAAATAAAAGGTTTTAGAACATGAGGGATCTTTGGATGGAGTTTGTGTTTTAAAGATATAGATTTAAGTTCAGTCAGTTGATGAGAGAGATTTGGAAAAGTGTTTTTCTACATGACTGAGCATTTCTGCAGCCCCTGTCTCCATCTTTGTTTTTTCTTTTTCCTTCTCATTGCTGTGACAGTTTTTAACGTCTCATCTTTTTGGTTTTAGACGATCCATCCACAGCCTTTCCTCCTCAGTTATGGATCATACACATACACATATTCTCTTGAGTTCACGCGTCTTCCTGCGACCTCATACCCTTCACTTCTGCGATCCCACAGGTAAAGACTCGCTGACGCTGGTGTTCGTGGAAACCAAGAAAGGTGCCGACGCCCTGGAGGATTTCCTGTACCGCGAAGGCTACTCCTGCACCAGCATCCACGGGGACAGATCCCAGAGAGACCGAGAGGAGGCGCTGCATCAGTTCCGCTCCGGACAGAGCCCCATCTTAGTGGCCACAGCCGTGAGTTTGTGTTCCTCCATAAATACACTTTACAGAATCCTTTAGAACCTTTTTCATCATTGATGTCGTTTTGTCCAAAACCCAGAGAAACCAGAACACGTGCACATTGAGGAGGTTAAATCTGACTGTCTCTCTGGTTGTGAAGTCACCTCTCTAACCTCCTCCTCCTCTCACAGGTGGCTGCTCGAGGTCTGGACATCTCCAACGTGAAGCACGTCATAAACTTTGATTTGCCCAGTGACATTGAGGAGTACGTTCACCGTATCGGCCGTACGGGACGTGTGGGCAACCTCGGTACGAGATCTCCTCGGTTCTTAATGTTCAGTCCTAACATCTGAGCGTCTCGATGCTAACCTCGCGCTCTCTCTCGTTGTGTCCTGTGAAGGTCTGGCCACGTCGTTCTTTAACGACAAAAACAGCAACATAACCAAAGATTTGCTGGACATCCTCGGGGAGGCCAAGCAGGAAGTTCCCTCCTGGCTGGAGAGTCTCGCCTACGACCACCAGCACAAGAGCAGCGGCCGCGGACGCTCCAAGAGGTCGGTCACACTGTCGCTGCAGCGTCACGACGCTTTGATAAATGTTGGAGATGAACACACGTTAACTTTAATCTACACTTGCTTCAGGTTCTCTGGTGGTTTCGGAGCTCGGGATTACCGTCAGACGCCCGGCGGCGCTGCAAACTTCGGTGGAAGCCGCGGAGGTCGTGGAACGGGAGGTCACGGAGGAAACCGCGGCTTCGGTGGAGGTGAGCGAGAAATCTTTGTTTTACAATCAAATTGAAACTAAAGCCGTTTCAAATACGGTGGTGTCCTTTTTAAAAACATGATTTTCATTCTTCAGTCATTTGTTGCTCAGATTATATCAACCAACAAAGTTTCAGGAAAATGACTAATTGGCTTTGTTTGAAGTCGTTTAAATACTCGATAATGTTACTTTACATCAACAACAATCACTGATTTAACTAACATTTTCACTTCATTATGTTTGACCATGTTTTTCAAACTTTGTGCAGATTTATTGAAAAACCTCTTATTCTTTAATTGGTTAAATCAATTCCATTGTTCACCTGTTACAACCTATTTCTATTATTCCCATGGAAAGTTTCCAATTTTGAATATTTCCAAAAATTCCTGTTTCTAAACATTCAGTGAATTGTTTTGTCGTCATACTGGCACCTGTTGGTGTGGTGTGTGACGGTGTTTATGGATGAGGCTTGAGTCTGACCTCTGACCCTGACCTTTGACCCCTGTCCTCAGGCGGCGGCGGCGGCTTCGGTGGAAACTTCTACGGCAACGACGGATATGGAGGAAACTACAGTCACTCTGGTAGTGTGGATTGGTGGGGCAACTAGTCAGCCTCAGGAGTCGGTTGCCATGCCAACCCAGCCCAATGGAAACCACATGTTAACTCAAAGCCAGACCATAATAACCCTCCCTGTGTAGCTTCACTGACACACAGTACATTACCAACCCTGGTTCTCTCTGCCATCGGCGTCTCTGGGCGTGAAAGTCAAACGTCAGCGGCTCGTGTGAGCGAGCGGCGCCGAGTATTTTTGTTCTTTTTGTGGGCGGGGAAACGGACGGAAGAAGAGAAACAAAGACACAAAGACACGTGAGGATCATCTGTGTGTTAATGTACTGTTGCCTTTTGAATTTAAACAGGAAATCTGTGTTTTCATTTCACCACACCAAACACGGCCAAGAGCTCCAAATTAGTTTTTACTCTTGTTTGGTGAAACAAAACAAATATAAATATGTGTATATGTAAAAGAGAGGTTTAAAAAAACAAAGTTAAACTCAAACCTTGGCAAACACTGGGGGCGCTGTTGTTCCCGGGGATCTTGATTCCATTTGAAGCTCAAATTAATGGCAAGAACATCACGTAGCCTTTTTTTATGGTTAAAAAACAGCTACTGGAGCCGTTGACGCTGTCGCCACAGACTCGGCCGCTCTGTGACGCCAACACAAACACACAAACGCACAAAACACACAAACGCGTTTTAATCCTTCGGACAAAAAGTTACATTTCTTTTTCGTTTTTCTTTTCTTTGCTCACTCTATCCTGGACAGGCTCCTTTTTCTGGACATGAAAACCCAACAGCTGTCATTCCTGTCGCAATCTTAACAAACACAGAAGTCGTTAAAGCAGATTATCGCAGATTCATCTAATTTATGCTGGAACTTGTTACTCCACGTTTTTTTTTTTTTTTTTCTTCAATTGACTCGTCAGTGTTATGGCAGCTAGTACGTTACAGAATGCTAGCTACGTTAGTGGGCGGAGTTTTTCCTTTTTTTTTTTTACTTGAGACATTTTCGGTGCAGGTGTGTGCCCAAAAAATTTAGATTTTTTATTTAGTTTTATTTGTTTCTCTACAAATATGTTCTCAAAACAAGGAAAACAAATGCCTGCCATCTTGAAAGGTGAAGTTCAAAATGGCCGCATAAAGGACCACAGCATCGGGAGGGCAGTCGCGTGGCGTGTTAGTGTTTACTGAATCGATCGGGAGCCACGAGGCACCACATGGTATTCTACGCTCGCTAGTGTTTTGTTTTTTGGTCAAGGTAGGAAGGAAGGACACGTGAGGGACGAGTGAGGACGAGTGAGGACACGTGAGGACGAGTGAGTCGCAGGCTTAAACTTAATTAACAAAGACGTTTTTTCTCTTTTCAAGCTGCGTTGGAGGCATCGGTTCATCTGTAAGAGGCGGGCGGAGCAGCTCGGTCCCGCCCACCACTGTGGTTCGGGAGGGGGCGGGGTTTATGGCGTTAACCGTTGGGGTGGGGGGTGGGGTTTTCAGTGCACCTCAGTCGTCCGCAGCTTTGGTTTCCGTGGCTGCGTCGTGTACCTGGAGGTGGAGTTTCCACTTCCTGTCTGAGAGGATGTCTTCATCTGTCGGACGTGTTTAAATAAATCAGCGCAGACGTCTCCTCTGAGAGGAGCAGCTGTGATGAGGAGGAGGAGGCAGCGTTTGACCTCTCCCGTCTTCTCATCGCGTGTGTTGTGCCTTGAAACCTTTTTCTCTTTTTGTTTATCTTTTTAGTTTTAAAAGTTGTAGAACTAAAAGCGGATGCACTGACGGTTTGTTGAGAGCTTGAGATCGATGGTGCTACTTGATTCCGGTGTGTTGGCCTCTCGTGCGTCGTCGCGCCCATCGACTTTTACAGAAGTTCTTTTATTGCACATCTGGAGTTTTATATAGATGTCTTTTTGACTACGTGTCCTTAAGCTTCCAAATATCGTGTGTGAGGAGATCGTGATTTAAAATAAAAGAGAAAACAAACGCAGCTTGTTTACAAAGGGGGAAGGGTTCTCAACGTGGGTTCTCAACGTTTAAACCAGGATTTATTTGGGACCAGGGGGATTTAGCAGTCAGGGGGAATTTAGCCATTTGCACAGATTTCTAGATTCTACTTTTGCTGCTAGTGTTGTGTAATTTATTAAGCATTTTTGACAAATATTTATTTTTGTAAGCCTCAAAGTGATTCTTTGAAAGTTTCAGAAACTTGACCAAAAGACAGTACAAAAACACTGGCACTTGAATGTTGAATGTCGCCTGTATGCGTGAAAATTTCTATATTTCGGGGTAGTGTGAGCTTTTTAATGTTAAAAAAATAATAATACATTGGACTCGGTAAAATAATATCCACAGCTGTTTTTTAGGCAAGGGGGGCGGGGCGTCGTCAGGGGCCCTCGTCGTCTCGATCAGACTAAAAAAAAACTAATTGATCAACAAAAATTTGAAATGGAATTAAAACAAAACATGCCAAGGTTTGGAATAAAGCTGTCAAAATAAAAGGTAAAACGTTTCCTAAGAATATTGGTCTTCAACTGTGTGCATTATTGATTTCTTTTCCTCTAATTTGACCCGATAATTGTTTTTCTCCAGTGAATGTCTGGCACATGGCAATCCTTAAAGAAAACATGTGGTTTATTCTCATTGTTGTATTTACATATATGACGTCTCTGGAGTTTGTGGGCGTGGAACCGGTTCTGCTCGTCGACGGGACCCGCCGGCGTTCCGCGTCCGCTCCGACTCTGGAGCTCTTTAGATGTTAGACTTTGCTTTTCTGTATTAGCTTCTAGGCTCCTGCACTGCATGGGAAAGAAAACTCAGCTGTGCACAAAATTGTATGATTTTACCAAAATAAAATTGTTTGAATGCAAAATGGTGTGTGGAAAAATCCAAGCATGTTTCCTGAAGACTTGTTTACTGTAGTTTGTGCAGAAAAACCCTGTAGCAGCCTGCTGCCCCCTGGTGGTGAAACTGGGAGGACGAGCAGCAAAGTTGTGTTTGGTGAACGAACGTACGAACAAACGGGCTTCACTTGTTTTTGACAAATATAAAGATTTCATTTGTCAAATCATCTGCGTCTGTGCCGTTTTCTTCATCCACTCAAACTTCCTGCTTTTATAAACTGATTCATCCATTTGTTTTAAAATTGTCAAAAAAAGGTCAGAATTTGGTTAAAAAAAATTGTTTGAATTTGATTAAGGTCAAATTAAAAAAGTCAGGGTTTGGTAAAATATTAGTCAGGGTTTAACAAAAATGACTATTAGAATACTTTTTGTTTATAAAAGACTGTCAAAATTTAGTTTAAAAAATGGTCCGAATGTATTACTGAAACAAATTAATTAAATTATACATAACATTCAGAGAAACAAAAATTACAATTTGGTCAGAATTTTGTTCAGAATGTGTTTCATATCCATAAAAGTAGCTGCATTTCTTTCCACAGTGGTGGCCATGTTGGGGGCAGAGTGGGGAGGTGGAGTCTGAATTCTGATTTCATGTGTAAATAAAAGGATCAACAAACAATTCATGTAGTCACGTGACTACACTTAAAAAAAAAAAAAAAAAAAAAATGTTTATCCTGAAACTTTTTCCAAATATTAAGTCAGAAGAAAAACGTTTAAATACAAACATGAATCTATAAACACATAAATTATACAAATACAATTTCATCTGTGCTGTATGTCGTACATATGGTATAGTTGACAAATAAAACTACTTGACTTGACATATACACATACTCCACTTACATTTTTGCAAAGAAAACAATTTAAGAATTTTTTTTAATCAGATTTTTGAATTCACATACTGGGCCGGGTATTAATATTGGCGGGCCACGTTTGGTCCACGGGCTGCCAGTTGCTCACCACTGAGCCACCAGCGACACTAAACGCACCAGACTTTTACGTCATTAGAATACGATTTATGAGCTCCAGAGTTCGTTAAGTTAGCGTAGACACGGAATCGCCCCGATGTTGTCAAAATAAAAGCAGTAAACTAAGAGCAGCAGATTCGTGATTTTTATTGGGTTCAGTGCGGTGTTGCTTTGATTCACAATGTCAAGCTTTGAAAACTTCTTGATCTCTGTTTTTGTGACGGTAAAATAATCCAAAAAGTTCAATCGGATGAAAACAAAAAAAATGTGTTTATAAAGTTGGTCAAATAAAAAAAACAAAAACCATTTGATGACATTCCCTGGGTTGTGCTGAAATAAATGATGAAACACAGTCTTATCAACTCCGTATTGCGTTTAAATTTAGCCTAAATGTATGAGTTTCCTTGTGAATCACGATTTTCCGCGCGGCTTTTATTGGGAAACGCAGGAACCGGAAACGCTAATAGTGGCCTTGTAGCATCTAACTTGATCCCGGTGTGAACCGGACCCTGATGCGGATCCCGGACTCCGCAGGACTTACACGGGATTTGTTGAGTAAACGGAGCCGCTGCTGCTTTTCGTCTCAGGTGAGTTTTTTAAAGACTTCTTTTCGCATTAAATGAACATTTGCTCAAACCGGAAGCTCAGAAGCGAACGGCTAATTAGCCCACAAGTGCTGCTCAGCTAGCTGCTACTGAGGCTAAGTTTAGCTCACATTAGCTGCTGTGTTTGAACAAGAAAACATTTCGTCCTTTTTTAAACTCTTTGGAATCAAATAAGCAGCGTTTTTAAACATGACTCTACAACGCTATCACTGTGTGTTGTTATTAACATGTTATTAACATGTTATTAACATGTTATTCTACGGTTAATGTACATGTAAATGAGCTGAACTCAGTGTTTTTATCTCTAAATCTTCTCCCTGTTTCTGCTTAAATGTCGTTTTTAACATCATGACTTTGTTAAATGTGCATTTTATGAACCAAACAACGCGATACTTGTTCAGTGTCATGAATAAAACACTTTCACCTTCTTATTAGTCTGTATGTTGTGGACTTGTTGCTCCATAAAATGTCACAATATGTTCAAAAGGATTAGGTTTTATAGGATTTATTTAGAAAACATATAAATATACATATTTAAGAAGCTGAGAAACAAGAAATGTTCTTTTAAGTATTTAAAAAAAACCACAGATGACGATTCATTTAAGGCTGCAACTAACAATTATTAACATAATCGATTGAATCAAGTACTTTTATAAAATATTGATCAGTGTTTGTTCACAAACTCTTTGTTTCTATGGAGCAAAGAAAGCAGGAAATATTCACACAAACTCATCCATTAACAAAACACTCATCCATTCATTGAATAATCAGCTGACTGTTTATGTTGTTTACGGTGTTTATGTTGTTTGTGATAAACACGCTGGTTTCTCTCCAGTTAAAGGCCAAATACTGACCTTTGACCTTTGACTAAATGACAAACCAGTGCTGAGGTGTTTGAATCAAAAGTGTGAAAATCTAAAGCAACAATGAAACAATACAGCGGATTAAACCTTAATCTGCTCACAGGAAATGAACAGGAGTGGATCTGCTGTGAAGTTAGCTTTTCACTCATAACTCTTTCATGTTTGAATAACGATAAAACACACTTTACAGTCGCAAATAACAGCAGCTCCGAGTGAAGGAGGAGCTGAAATAAGTCGTAAAAGTCGTAAAAGTCTTATTGTCGAGCAGCTGTGACGGCCTCAGGGCGATGAAGTGAAGTTACGCTCCCGTAATCTGAGCCAATCCAGGCGAGCCACGACCAACCAGGCGGTCCGTGGTGGTCCAGACAGTCCGTGGTGGTCCAGGCTGTCCGTGGTGGTCCAGGCTGTCCGTGGTGGTCCAGACGGTCCGTGGCGGTCCAGGCTCTGTCTATGTTGTTTCATGGCAGTCTGAATGAAAACCAACATGGTGACAGGAGTTGTGTCAGTGTTGATTAAAGGTGCAGTCTGTGAAAACAGTTACTGGTGAAGTTACACGGAGCAGCTGAATGTTGAGCCTTCAGTTAGCATCAAAAGTCAGTAAACGTGTTTGGTTTAAAAAGAAGGTGGTCCAAGCTGTGGAGCCGGTCATTCTGGAGTAATAGAAAGAATTGATACAATCAGGTTTGTTTGATGACGAGTTCTCCTCTGATGTAACGCTGTGACCTCGTTCTTCAGGTCGTTGTGGTCACAGACTGGTGATGGGTCACAGGTTTGACCTCGGGGCTCGGCGACCCCGTGCCATCCAGGCCACGCCCCCGCTGCTGCTGCTGCTGCTGCTGCTGCTCCTCCCCCTGCTGGTGACGGTGCTGGCGGAGGGCGGAGACTATTATGAGCTGTTAGGAGCCAACAGAGAGGCCACGACCAGAGAGATACGACAGGCCTTTAAGAAGCTGGCGCTGACCATGCACCCTGACAAGAACCCTGTGAGTTACTATGACAACGGTCAACAGCGCCCCCTGCTGCTGCTGCTGCTGCTGCTGCTGCTGCTGTGGCTGAATTTAGCCGTTTAACATAAGACTCGCATCATAAAATCTACGTCAGTCCAAGTCTACGATGTTCACGTCTTTATCTCACTGTGCGGCAGACTCACTCTCCCACACCAAAGTCCCCAGAGACTTACACTGATGCAGATTCTATTCACCGAGTCTTGTGTCTCGTGGCTAAAATGGTTGTGTTTCAGGGCGACGCCTCGGCCCACGACAGGTTCCTCAAGGTGAACCGAGCGTACGAGGTTCTGAAGGACCAAGACCTGCGCAAGAAATACGACAAATACGGAGAGAAGGGATTAGACGAGCAGCAGGGAGGACGCTACGAGAGCTGGAACTTCTACCGCTACGACTTTGGTGAGTCTCTGCCGTCTCACTCACACACACACACACACACACACACACACCTGACTCATGTAACCATGGTGATGATGCAAAAACAACTCTGTTTAAAGTACACGCTCTGTAAGGTAAATGTGTCTCTGTTCAGGTATCTATGACGACGACCTGGAGATCATCACTCTGGACAGCGGTGACTTCGGTAAGAGGAAGTTTAGTTAGTGTGAGTGACAGACAGGTGTGTGACAGACAGGTGTGTGTTTCAGAGGCGGCAGTGAACTCTGGAGAAATCTGGTTCATCAACTTCTACTCACCACGGTGTTCACACTGTCACCAGCTCGCTCCCACGGTAACGACAGGAGACTCCAGCCTGACGCTGCTGCTGCTGCTGCTGCTGCTGCTGCTGCTGCTGCTGTTTACTGCTCCTTATTCATGTGTGTGTGTGTGTGTGTGTCAGTGGAGGGACTTTGCTAAGGAGATGGACGGCGTGATCCGGATCGGAGCGGTCAACTGTGGAGACAACAACCACCTGTGCAGGAGGAGGGGCATCAACAGTTACCCCAGTCTCTATCTGTTCAAAGCTGCACAGGTGGGTTCACACTACGCTGCACTTTTCAAAATAAAAGTCTCACTTTATGTAAGGTCAGGGGTCACACCCTGGACCAGATCTCAAGATAAGATAAGATAGTCCTTTATTTGTTTATTTGATGTCAACCCTGGTAAACACAACACACGTCAGCATGAACAGGCTCGTCACACGGGGGCGGGGCTCCTCCTCCTTCTTCTTCTTCTGCTAGCTGTTAGCTTAGCGTCCCAGTCAAGACCTGTTGATTGCGTTTCCATAGAAACCAGAGAAGTTCCACGGTGATCGCTCTAAAGACGAGCTCGTGCGATTCACCATGAAGTTCATCACCACCGCCGTCACCCGTCTGTGGCAGGGTGAGCTGTCTCACTGATTCACTGCTCACTGTCTCACTGTCTCACTGATTCACTGCACCCTGTCTCACTGATTCACTGCACCCTGTCTCACTGATTCACTGCACCCTGTCTCACTGATTCACTGCTCACTGTCTCACTGATTCACTGCACCCTGTCTCACTGATTCACTGCACCCTGTCTCACTGATTCACTGCACACTGTCTCACTGATTCACTGCACCCTGTCTCACTGATTCACTGCACCCTGTCTCACTGATTCACTGCTCACTGTCTCACTGCACCCTGTCTCACTGATTCACTGCTCACTGTCTCACTGCACCATGTCTCACTGATTCACTGCCTCACTGCACCCTGTCTCACTGATTCACTGCTCACTGTCTCATTGATTCACTGCACCATGTCTCACTGATTCACTGCACCATGTCTCACTGATTCACTGCTCACTGTCTCACTGATTCACTGCACACTGATTCACTGCACCATGTCTCACTGATTCATTGCACCATGTCTCACTGTCTCACTGTCTCACTGTGTGTCTGTGTCCCAGGTAACGTGTTTGCTGAGGTGGAGACCGCGTTCTCGTCAGGGATCGGCTGGATCATCACCTTCTGCTCTGACACCGGAGGTAACGCACTTCCTGTTTCTTTTTGACATCAAAATAAGAGCCTTTGCTGGTCCAAGCTAAAGCTCAACCCTGTAGTTTTCAAAATAAAAGTCCCACACAATGCTTACGTGCTGTCTGTCTGTCTGTCTGTCTGTCTGTCTGTCTGTCTCAGACTGTCTGGAGCCCAGAACGAGACAGAAGTTGGCAGGAATGTTGGTAAGAGAGCAGAGGTCACATGATCACGTCTAACTTCCTGTTACGTTACAGGTGTGAACGTGTGAGTTCATGTTGTCACCTGGTTGTGTTACAGGATGGTCTGGTGAAGGTTGGATGGATGGACTGCGTCACAGAGGAGCAGCTCTGTCACAGTTTCCAGGTCAGACCTGCTGCTACTATACAGTACTACTATAGTACTACTGCAGTTGTACTATAGTTGTACATTATAGAGTTATCATATTTGTTTGATGTGTTCTCTCTCAGGTGAACGGTGGAGCCACAGCTTTGTTTCCCCCTGAAAGTTCTCTGGATCTTCAGGGCAGCGTTCTGGTAACAAGTGTTCACTGTCTGTGTGTGATGATAACACAGTACTCGGTGTACTAATACTGCCTGTGTTACTGCACACAGTACTGAGTGTACTAATACTGCATGTGTTACTGCAGTACTGACTGTGTGATGATAACACAGTACTCAGTGTACTAATACTGCATGTGTTACTGCAGTACTGACTGTGTGATGATAACACAGTACTCGGTGTACTAATACTGCATGTGTTACTGCACACAGTACTGAGTGTACTAATACTGCATGTGTTACTGCAGTACTGACTGTGTGTGTGTGTGTTGCAGTGGCTGAAAACTCTGGACAGTAAAGAGATTTACACTCAGGTCATAGAACATCTGCCTGATCTGGAGCTGCTGACCACTCACAGTTTCCAGGTACACACAACACTACACACACACTACACACACAACACTACACATACAACACTACACATACAACACTACACAGTGTAACAACACAGTGAGTGGAGTCATGTGACCATGTGTCTTCACATGTGTGCAGAGTAAACTGTCTCATCATCGCTGGTTGGTCAGTTTTACATTTGGACACAGAAGCAGCTCCAACGACTACAAGAAGCTGCAGGCGCGTCTCAGAGACGACCACATACAGGTAACTGTCTGTCTCTGTGTGTCTGTCTCTCTGTCTGTCTGTGTGTTTTAGGTTGGCAGAGTGGACTGTCTCACAGACTCTCAGCTGTGTCACTGTCTGTCTGTCTGACTGTCTGTCTGTGTGTCCTCAGGTTGGCAGAGTGGACTGTCTCACAGACTCTCAGCTGTGTCACTGTCTGTCTGTCTGTCTGACTGACTGTCTGTCTGTGTGTCCTCAGGTTGGCAGAGTGGACTGTCTCACAGACTCTCAGCTGTGTCACTGTCTGTCTGTCTGTCTGACTGACTGTCTGTCTGTGTGTCCTCAGGTTGGCAGAGTGGACTGTCTCACAGACTCTCAGCTGTGTCTCTGTCTGTCTGTCTGACTGTCTGTCTGTGTGTCCTCAGGTTGGCAGAGTGGACTGTCTCACAGACTCTCAGCTGTGTCTCTGTCTGTCTGTCTGTCTGACTGTCTGTCTGTGTGTCCTCAGGTTGGCAGAGTGGACTGTCTCACAGACTCTCAGCTGTGTCTCTGTCTGTCTGTCTGTCTGACTGTCTGTCTGTGTGTCCTCAGGTTGGCAGAGTGGACTGTCTCACAGACTCTCAGCTGTGTCAGTCTCTTTACATCCAAAAACCTTGTGTGGCTGTTTTTAAAGGACTGGGAATCCACGACTTTGAGATCCACCACGGTCAGTACAACTCACCCTGTCACCTCCTCTTTCACCTCCTCCTCACTGACCCTGTCACCTCCTCCTCCTCACTGACCCTGTACACCTCCTCCTCACTGACCCTGTCACCTCCTCCTCCTCACTGACCCTGTCACCTCCTCCTCACTGACCCTGTCACCTCCTCCTCACTGACCCTGTCACCTCCTCCTCCTCACTGACCCTGTCACCTCCTCCTCCTCTCTCACCCTGTCACCTCCTCCTCCTCACTGACCCTGTCACCTCCTCCTCCTCACTGACCCTGTCACCTCCTCCTCCTCACTGACCCTGTCACCTCCTCCTCACTGACCCTGTCACCTCCTCCTCACTGACCCTGTCACCTCCTCCTCCTCCTCACTGACCCTGTCACCTCCTCTTTCACCTCCTCCTCACTGACCCTGTCACCTCCTCCTCCTCACTGACCCTGTCACCTCCTCCTCCTCACTGACCCTGTCACCTCCTCCTCCTCACTGACCCTGTCACCTCCTCCTCCTCCTCACTGACCCTGTCACCTCCTCAGGTAAAGACGTGTTGTATAACATCGTGGCTTTTGCGAAGGACAGTGTTGGCGCTCATGTGACCACGCTGAGACCTGATAACTTCCCCTCTGACAGGAAGGAGCCGTGGCTCGTCGACTTCTTCGCTCCGGTGAGTCAACGATGCACACGCACACACACACACACACACACACACACACACACACACACACACGCGCACACACACGTGTCAGGTGAGTTCCAGGAAAAGAAAACATTACATTTACATTACATTTACATTACATTACAGTTACAATTACCTTTTGTCCAAAGCGACTTAAGTACAGTCAGCCAGGGGTGGAGTTGAACTTGCGACCATGAAGTCTTTGGCACACAGGGTCCCGGTCTGAACCACTGAGCCACTCCACCCCCCGACAGTAAAGTGCCACGTCATGGTTGATGAACATGACTCAGTCTGACTCCATGTTTACCTTCAGGGCCGGAGATGAAGCTCCGCCCACAACACAAACACTGACAAACAGAACAAAGTGACGCTTGATTTAAAGGAACACTTTAATGTGTTCTTCCGTCTCACCTGACTACACTGTGTGTGTGTGTGTGTGTGTGTGTGTGTGTGTGTGTGTGTGTGTGTGTGTGTTGTCAGTGGTGTCCTCCCTGCAGAGCTTTACTGCCTGAACTGAGAAAAGCTTCCATCCAGCTGGCTGGACAGATGAAGTTTGGGACTCTGGACTGCACCATTCACCACAACCTCTGCTCCATGGTGAGACCACGTCCACTGTGTCATGTGGACTGTACCATTGATGATGAGTGGTAGACCAGACTGACTCTCTCTGTGTGTGTCTGTGTGTGTCTGTGTGTGTGTCAGTATAAAATCCAGGCGTATCCAACCACCGTCATCTTTAACGGCTCCTCTGTCCACGAGTATGAGGGACAGCACTCGGCTGACGGCATCCTGGAGTTCATACAGGTATGACATCACAGGACACAGGTGTGACATCACACAGGTGTGACATCACACAGGTGTGACATCACAGGTGTGACATCACAGGTGTGACATCACAGGTGTGACATCACACAGGTGTGACATCACACAGGTGTGACATCACAGGTGTGACATCACAGGTGTGACATCACAGGTGTGACATCACAGGACACAGGTTGTGTGTGTGTGTGTGCATGTGCTCACTGTGGTTGTGTGTGTGTGTGTGTGTCCTCAGGATCTGGTCAGTCCCTCTGTGGTCATCCTGGATCCGTCCAGCTTCAAAGACAGAGTCAGAGGTACATGATGATGATGGTTACATTTAAATCATCTCTGCTGCTCGTCTTCATGTCACTGATCGTCGTGTGTGTGTGTGTGTGTGTGTGTGAATGTCTCCGCAGGACGTGCTGAGGGACAGGTCTGGGCTGTGGACTTCTACGCCCCCTGGTGTGGACCATGTCAGGCTCTGATGCCTGAGTGGAGACGCATGGCCAGGGTACAGCGTGTTAAAGGCATAGTTGTGTGTGTGTGTGTCAACAGCAGGGGGCGCTCACAGCCCTCCCTCCCTCCCTCTCTCTCTGTGTGTGTGTGTGTGTGTGTCAGATGCTGTCGGGTCAGATCCTGGTGGGTTCTGTGGACTGTCAGAGGTTCCAGTCGTTCTGTCAGAGTCAGGGTGTGAGGGCGTATCCTGAGGTCAGGCTGTATCCTAGCAACACACCACGGACTGACCACTACATGTATGTACATGAACACACGTGTCAGAGACTGTCACATGATCAGCTGCTGATTATTGATCTTTGTGTGTGTGTGTGTGTGTGTGTGTGTGTAGGAGTTACAATGGTTGGCACAGAGACGCTCACTCACTGAGGACATGGGCTCTGAGGTGAGACAATCTGTCTCACCCTCTCTCTCTCTGAGTGTGTGTGTGTGTATCTGTGCTAACCTCTGTACGTGTGTGTGTGTGTGTGTGTCAGTTCTTTACCCTCTGCAGTGGAGGACCTGACTCCAGACTCGTTCAGGTCTCAGGTTCTGTCAGGTCAGGATCACTGGGTCGTGGACTTCTACGCCCCCTGGTGTGGACCGTGTCAACACTTTGCTCCAGAGTTTGAGGTCCTGTCTCAGGTCAGTGAGCAGGT